>NW_006263478.1:489158-501446 GCF_000469605.1 Apis dorsata
GGGCAGCCCCGCTGGAAAAATCTCGATGGCGAGCGCGATTTCACGCGCGATTATTTATAACCGGGTGCTTGTAAACACGCGTACTTTGGCGTCGGCCGCGAACCGCCCGCCATTTCTTCGCCAGTTACCGATGCACAAACGAACGGTGAACGTTGCTCCACCGTTTCTTGCCAGACGTCTATTTCGATGGCAGCTCGCTGGTATAGCGGTCACTTCGATTCGCTCGTGATCGAATTCTCCTCGAATTCTCAGTTGGATCAGTGAAAGAATCGTAGCCGGCTTTCGTTCGCGAGTGGTTCCGTGATAGTAGTGAAAAATTGATGGGAGAAGTGAATCGTATCCGGTGTGGAACGATTAGAATATAAATTCATTGTACGAAGAAGTAATCGTTTCCTTAAAAATTTTATTTTTATTCTTGTCGATATTAAAAAATTTCGAATTTAATAGGAGGAAAACAAATAAAATTAGAATCGAAGAACGAAAACTTTTTCTTATAATCGAAAAGAAATTGTTTAACGTAAGTAAGAGAGTTTAGAAAGGAAAAAAAAAAAAAAAAAAAAGAAAAGAAAAGAAAAGAACTCGGATAAATACATTTTTTTCTGTCATGCTCCGCCATTAGACCGTCGCACCGGCCCACATTATTCTCACGTAGTAGTCGCGTTACCCGTTTTTTCAAGAGGCGACAAGCATCTCTCCGTACGTTTCGAAGCTCGTCCCTCTCGGTGAGTCGACACGTCACGGTGGAGAAAGAACTGGGAGGGCGTGAATCCGTGAATGTTAAGCGCGAGCACAGCATAAAACGGAACACGGGAGGATGGTACGAGACCGTTTCGGAAAAAGATCCCAAAGCCAAACTCGATTCTGACAGATTGCCAAGCGTCTGAGGTCGCGGTTACGCAAGAGAGACGTTAAACTCGTTCGATCCACGATTCGAACAATAATAATCCACGATCGCGGAGCGGATATCATGCTGGTGGCCGTGTCTGCAAGAGATTCGTATAAATTGGATAAACGGATCTGTGGACGGATATGGAACACGGTGCGAACGATGATTCGGTTCTTCTGATACGTTGGCGGTCGATCGATGATTAATCGTGATGGGATTAGAGTAAACTCGGTACCGTGTGGACTCAGTGATTTTTCCACGGTGGAGTTATTGTTTATTTTTCTATTTTTTTTTTTCGTTTGGAAAATATATATTTTCAACGTTGGAAGAAACGGGTCTATTTTAACGCGACTCGAAGGGAAAAAGGGGGAAATGTTGGAGAGCGAAGAGAGAAGAATATTTGGGTATTTTTTTCTAGGGAAACACTTTTGCTTTGAGTGAAAATATTTTCTCGTTTTAATATTTGCAAGTTTGGATTTGTTTCAAAGTAATTTAAAAGGAAAAGGAAAGTGGAGAAAGAAGCGAGTGGGAATATTTTTCTCGACGAATTGGAAACTTTGATTTTTATAAAATGGGAAAATAAACGATTGATTGTAAAGTAATTTGAAAGTGAAAAATTGGAAAAGTGAATATTATCGAAATTGGAATATTATCGAAAATTGTGAAATAAATGTTTACTTATAATTTAAAAATAAATATTTAAAGTGGCCAATAAAGTGAACTTGACTTGATATTAAAATAATTTTAGAGTGAGAAAAGAAATAAAATGAATAATAAAGTGAATGAATTTCGATTATTCGTTTGAGAGGACTAACAACAATTTTGAAATTTTCATGGTAAATAAACGTGTTAATATCGTACGAGAACAAAACATCTTCTTAATATATTTTTCGATATTTCCAAATATTTACGTTTCACGGTGGAAAGAAATATCGACACGAATAAATTTCTAAATGAATATCTCAATGTTGATATTCGCTTTCGAGTTATGGAAGTACCTTCGCCTCTTTCACGCGTGTTTTCAAATCAAACCTCGCATTTGAATATAATGGCGAAGATGATTCTTATCATCCTAAAGTTTAAACGTCGAACTGCTGATCGCAAAGTTTAAATCATTCAAAATCATTTAATCAATTTAATATAAAAAGTTTTACTTACTTTTCGAAACTCAGGATCGTACATAAACTTCGTACAAATACAACGAGAAAACTGTATTTCAAAATATTAACCAAAGAATCGCGCATTCCTCCCAAATTATTTCCAAGAAGAAAATCGAAAACCAGTTTCATCGAAAAACGAACGCGCCGACCTCCTCTCACTCGACAACAATTTATATATACACAAAATAACGCGAGTATACAACATCGCGTTTAAAACCTCGACCAAATCGAACGATCAAACGATAAAAACTAACTAAATTTCCATGATCTACCTATCCCCCTTTTTAAAAATCGCCCGATAACGCTTATTCACGAGTAATAAATTGATCCAAAAAGCCAAAAAAATCCAAACTTTTCGGCGAAATCGTTAAGAATTCGCCAAAAAAGGAGGTGATCGAAGCTTTAAAAGAAGAAGAAGAAGAAGAAGAAGAAGAAGAAGAAGAAGGACGGCTCGAGAACCGGAAACATGAAGAACGGTCACCCGATTATAACAGCGACGTCGTCGTCGAGCCTGGTCAATCCGGATTCCACGTCCTCGAACGAAGCTACGGAACCGATCATCAGATTGAAGCTGGACAAGCCGTTGAACTGGGAGTGGGAGCTGACCACGTCCGCGGACACGCTTCCTGTCATCCAGCTGTTGGACAAGGATGGCCGCGTTCTGGTCGAGACCAGTGGGCGCACGGCCCAGCGGGCCAGGGGCTCGTTTCGAGAGGGCCTCAAGTCGCACGAGGAGTTCCAGACGAGCGAGGGACAGTCCTCCAAGCTTTCCTCCTCTTTCGCGTCCTCCTCCGCGTCCAGCCCTCCGCCGCCGGCCCCCGTGCAAGGGAACAGGAACGTGGACGGGTTCAGCAGCAAGTTTGGCACCTTCCAGTTCGGTTACAAGCCTACGAAATCGAGGAGCGAGGTATCGGTGAAGGAGAGGGATAGGAAGGGGGGGAGGAGGAAGGATCGAAGATCGGAGGAGCGGAGAGATTCGAGCAAGTACTCCATGGGCGATTACCTGAGGCAACAGATCATAGACGATCTCGGGAGGAGGGACACGTTGGGCAAGAGTGCCGAGGAGATCGCGAGAGAGAGGTGCAAGAAGGTGAAGGCTTACCTGAGGAGTCGAAGCGAGACACTGCCGAGCCTGGTCCACGTGGAGGAGCAGGAGGAGGAGGAGGAGGAGGAAGAGAAGGAACACCCGAGGAACGAGACTCGTCGTCGTCCGAGAGGCGAAGCCATCTCTCAGGAAAGGGAGTCGAAAACGGCGATGGACGACAAGGTGAGGGGCAACGCGTCGCCCGTCGAAACTTCAAAACGGAGGGAGGGCGACGAAGCTGGGAGCGAGAGGAAGAAGGAGGAGGAATTGGAGAGGGTAAGATCGTTCCTACGAAGGAAGATACAGCAGAGGATGGAGTTGGAACGATCGACGGTCGGCGTTCGGAAGAGGTACTCGTGTTACGGCGAGGCGGAGGAGCAGCGGGGTTATCGCACTCGAAAGGTGCGGAGCGAGACGAGCGTGATCAGGTTCGATCGGGAAATCGTGGAGAGGGAGAGGCAGAAAGGGAGGCAGATGGAGAGATGGTCGAGGGACAACAACGGGTCTCGTTGTTCCAGGGATAAGTCCGGACAAAAAGCGTACGGACGTTCGAGGAGCGAGACGATCCTCGAGGCGGCGGAAACGGGCGGCGGTCGACAACTGAGCTTCGAGACGAGGGATTCGGCCGAGAAACGGAAGCCGTACCGGAAGACGAGGAGCGACGCGTTGGTGGGTGGCAGGAGCGCGGACTCGGAGCAGGAGGGGGATCGTTGGAGAGGGGTGGCGAGGAGGAGGCAGGACACGACGGCGATGGAGGAGACGTGGCGCGAGTACAAGGAGAGGAAGAAGAACGAGAGGTTGCGTCGCGACGCGGAGGGGAAGGNGGTGAAGGAAGAAGAGGAAACCGATCTATGCACTTTCCACGATTGCAAGATCTGTCAGAATCTGAGGGATTGCGTGGCGAATCGTGCGCGGGGGGAGAAGCAGATGAGAAATCTCGAGCATGGGAGGGGAGCAGGGGATGATCGCGACGATTCCTCCGAGCTTCTGATTTCTCTGAACGATTCCGCGAACGAGGAAGGCCGAGCTGGTACCAGTCTTGGGGAGAACTGTCCGCTCGACGAGGTCGATGCCTCCCCGACCAAGAATCACGTACTCGTCAAGGTTCGAGGGAAGAATCACTCGTTCAACGTGAATTCGCCTGATTGCGGTTACAATACGATTCCTAAGAAGACTTTTAACGATTACAAGGAATTGTACGCGAGATCGAACGTGAAGAAGAGCGACACGTTCAAGATCGTGGATGGAAGCGAGGGGATCGAGGAAGGTGTTGAGGAGGAGGAGGAGGAAGAGGAGGAGGAGGAGGGGGAGGTCGTTGGGGATGGATCGATCGACAGTTTCGATTATTCGAACGGCGAGGGTGTGTTGACGAACAAGTCGAACGAGGATATCGCGAGGGATTACTTTAAAAGGGTGTACGAGTTGCTGAAGAGACGGCAGAGGGAGGCGAGGAGGGTCGCGGAGAAGCAGGAAGTGGCGGGACGCGATGATTCGTCGTCGTCTAATTACGCGGAGAAGGTGCAAAAGAGGAGACTGCGGCGAAAGAAAAAGGGCACGCAAGGTAAGAAACGAGAACTTTCATGTTTTGTCCCTCTGCTTTTGGAATGCAAAGATGCGTTCTGCTTTTTTCCAACGATTCCACGTAGTGGAAGTAATTAATAGATTTCTTTCTCCTCGTTTTCCCCCGTCCAAGGAACACTCGTCTAATTGCGAAATTAATTGCTTTCGCGCGATGAAACTGACGATATTGATGATAATTAATACGAACAATTTTTTCGTATAATATTTCGTGTAAATGTTATGTATCAACGTTATATTAATTCTACTTATCGTTTATCTTTAAGATATTTCCTTTCTATAGCATGTCACGAAATAATACGAATAATTACACGTAGTATTTATTCGATATTAGAATTACATTTTATAGGATCAATTAATAATTTCATCTAGACACTAATTCACGATTCTAATTCACGTAATCGAACTTGTATTCACGCCTCGAATATTTCGCTATACAATAGCTATTCCTAAAACCCTCGACTAATTACGCAAGCTAATTGAAAAGGAAGCACGGTCGTTCAAAGAAACAGCATCATTAAGATATCTACTTCGCCGAGACACATTTCTTCCTAATTATACGAAGAGATAGATATACATAAAGAGAGGATACAAAAGATTTCTCGCCAAAATATTCTTAATCGTTAACACGTTAACAGAGAGACATTATTCTCTTAATGGAAAAACTTTAAGCAACTTTCGCCTCGTTTTTCAACCTGTTCTTGCTTTATTTACGCGACACGGGCTTCCCGGAAATATACGCGTAATATCCCAGAAATATATTCACCGGTGACATTACGACGAAACTTTCGTGTTATCGAGGCTTGTTAAACATTATACGCACATTTTATCTTGAACAATGTCGTCACGAGGCCGAGAATGGACGCGAGAGAATTTTAGGGAAGGAAAAGAAGAGCGAAATAAACGGAGGTTCAATCGATGGCTCCCTCGTGTGTTCTTTCGTGGCAAGTGCTGTAAATCCTTCTGGAATTCGCTTGGGATAATCTGATACAAACGGTGGTCGAGCTGGTATTAAGATTTCTTCTTCTTCTTTTTTTTTTTAAATAAAGGAAGAATAGAAAAAACGATTGAAGTTTGGATGATGTGAAAATTTGAAATTCTGATCACTAATTCAAATGATGGGTGGTTTACTTCCGTTCGACGATTTATCGAGTAATAATATTAATAAACGAACGATTCACGATTTCAGATTGTATTATACCGTGAGGAAAGAATTTCAGGATTCCGTATTTGACGATATCCGAATCTGAAATGCAATAGCTTGATGGGATTGCCCGATTGAGGTAGAAATTCGAATTAAAGAATATTGAACTTTATAAGAAATTTGTAGTGGAGATTTTATAAAATCATTTTATAAAATACAGGGATCGTATTCAATTAAAAATTAATTACGAAGTTATAACTTAATTTAATCTTCTGAGATTCAGGAATACTAATCGTGATTGAATTACGAATTTATGAGATTAATGTTTGACCGAAGAAATATATATTAAAACGTAATTTAAATAATTTTAAAAAAGAAAATAAGAGAATTTTTTTAAGATCTTCTATCGGTTTATTCGGGAAAATTTATTAAATTTTATTATTGAATAATACGAGTTTGAATAATAAACGAGTGGGTATCATTGAAAATTTGGTCACGTCCACGTAGATAGTTAGATATAGCGGGTGTTCAATTCTCATCGGAAATTGGATTACGCGCTCTTTGAAGCTTTTAGTGATTTCTCGAGCCGAGTATTTCAACCAAATGCCCAACGAAATAAAGGTCGGATTAAAGTGGCTTTTAAACGCTTGCTGACATTTCAGCTATCGTTCGATAACGTCGCAAACGAATTTGCAATCCGGGAATAAACCGAATAAGTCGGTGACTAATCAACGATACTTCGATTAATTCGATGGAAAGTAGCTAGATTAAAATTGTATCATTTCGAGACGACACGAAAGTTCGTTTTGTGGAGAGAGAGAGAGAAAAAAAAGAACTTTTAATCATTTTAAAACTCGGAACAATTTTAGAAAAAACATTTTTTACGAATTATTGTTTGAATTAAACAATTTCAAACTGTATTGGAAAAATATTGTTGCCAAATATTTATCTTTTTCCAGTTATCACGTACGAGTTATTAATAGATATATAAAAAAAAAAAAAAATTGTGTAGAAAATACACCATATAGATAATAAAAATATGACGAAATTTAATTCTGAAATTTAACGATAAATTGATCTTTTATCGATAGTCGAAAGGATATTATTCGAATACTATTTACATAATTTTTATTAATTTACATAATTATCGAGATTTAATTTTGAAATTTGACGAAAAAATTGATCGTTTATCGATAGTCGAAAGAATATTCGAATACTATTTACATAATTTTTATTGATTTTTACATAATTATCGTTTTCTTTCGATAAGTCTGGCATATTTTCTTTTAAGCAAATCTATATTAAATTCGTACAATCCTTCGTTAGGACACGCTATGAATTCAAATAATGGCTTTTTAGTCTGCAAATAGGCGCATAAAACAAAACTGCTGTGCATGCACTATTCTCCTTTGTTGAATAACCGTTTGTGAGCACGAAACGCAATCACGATAAGCTTCACTACGTGCGCACTATTACTTCATGATGAATGTGTATTATTTTTGGCGCTAACTGAACGTTAATCTCGTGTTGGTAGTAGTGGTAATTAATAAACGGCATTTATTGTTTTTTTTCTTTTTTTTTAAAGGAAGGCGCGAAAAGGAAAAAAAATACGACACGAAAATAAAATTCTTCGAGAAAATATTTGAAGTTAAATGAACTGGAAGAATTCGATTATCTTGCGAATATAATTCTTATAAATATTCCCGACGTGTTTTAAATTCTCTTAATCCTTTGCTGTAAAATTTAATCAAGGGAATCAATATTTAATAATTAATATTTAATAATTTTCGAAATTCTAAGATTCGTCTCAATCTTGTCCTAGAAACTACTAAATGTCGTTATAAAACAAAAGATTGAAAATTGAAAATCCTAATAAATTTAATAATTGTCTTGATAAATTATCATCGCGTTTCAGAAGATCATATTAGATATATATATTAACAAAAATATATACATTCCACGATTAAATCAATATTTCTATTTTAAACAAATTCTTTTCAAAGAAAAGACTTTCAAAACTTATTTTATATTATTTAATAATCTATCAATTTAAAATACATTCTCGATAAATTTACGAGAAAAAAATGTTCACGTCAAAGAATATTGGACTTGTTATTACCTAGAGTAAAATTGTCCCATATGCCTTTTTTTCTTTTCTTCTTTTTTTCTAACGGAACAGAGATATAGCCTGACCCAATTGCAAGACTCGTATTGCACACTTGCACCCATATATTTTCTCTCTCTCCCCTTTTACTCTGATCTCTCTCTCATTCAATTTAGACAAACAACACGGATATCTCCATAATACCCGTTCATTCAAAATTTTGAACAGCGTATTATTGGGCTCAACTCGAATTTCTCATTTAACTAACTACGATGCTTCTCTGTATCGCCATTGCGCCTCATTTATATATACCACAACCCTCATTCGTATCCACTACCCTCATTTGAACGCACGATTCAAAGAAAATCAACACGGTGTCGCCCGCATCGATCAACTTAACCACCGCGAATTTAATTATATCCAGCTCGAGTATGCGTCGACGTATACTCGGAGGATTTCACCAGGAGAAGAGGTGGGCCAAATATTTAATAACTCCACTTTGAAGGAGTATACGGGATCAATTATATAGCAAATAAGTTCGAATGTTCGAATCGATTAGATTCGTATCTTTGTAAGTATTTTGAAAAAAATAGTTGTAAAAAAAAATAGACAGAAGAGAAAATGATTCGAAGTAAAATTATGATTAACATAATCAATGATTCGTTATTTATTTGAAATTAATTATCTTGGATATTTTTAATTAATGTGGAAACTTGTAAGTAAGATTGGAAGACAGATTATGAGGATCGAGGTTTGCTAAAATATTTGTGATTATTTTGCAGTTTTTTTTTTGCAATATTATTGTGTTGTTGATGAAAGTAACTATTTAGTTTTCACTTGAAATTCGACGACAACAACATTATAAATAACATTATAAGTTTAATGAATTTGTTAAGTTAGTATCAATTTGAAGAAGAAAACATTGTTGTTTCTTTTTTATAATCCATATGATACACTGTGCATTTGCAAGCAACTTTAATGTGATTTTAATTCCAAATCTTGTCTATAAATTAAATTTGGCTCAGATCTTTAAGTTATACGTTAAACTTGCATTAATTGCAAGAGAAGAAAATAATTATTGCGAAAGAGAATCGATAGAATTTGATTTCGAGGGAGATAATTTTGATCAAAAGTCGTCTCTTCTTGGTGGAAGAACACAGTTGGTCCTCAGTGACAGGCTTTCAGCTAAAAAGATTAGCGGCGCGCCTTCGACCAGGAAGTCTCGTGAAAATCAGCTGAAAGCTCTGCCGCGAATCTCTGTCTCTGAAGCGACTCCTCTTTTTCTTTCTCACTTGACTTTGGTCTTTTTTGCCTTGGGACGATCGTCAACTACTTCTGAAAATCTTTCAGAGGCCGAGATAATTGGTACTGTCTTCTTTCCCGACAAAGTTTTACACGAAGCTGGGCTGCTACAAGCGATTCAGGAGAACAATGAGATTTTGTTTTGGTTTGACCGATCTTTTTTCTCCCCACTCCCCCTTTTGACAATTGAAAGTTGGTGACAGGTTTTTATCGAGGCGAGTTCAAAAGTTTGGAACGTGAATGGATAAAACGTGTGGAAAAATATATACGCAGAATAATATTCCACAAAAATAACAGAAATCGTAGACTTAAAGTCGAAGCGTTGTGATTTCTTTAATTCTTATTTTGATAATATCATTCGTGAAAAAATAATAAATACAAATTGAAGATTAAGTAAGAAAAGAAAAAAAAGTAAAAAGCTATGTTTTTAATCATCTATTAATCAAGTCGACGGGTATTAGGGGAGATAGATTATGATCATCCCTTAAATATTCCTGAGTTTCAAAAGAGACAGAGTCGAGCTCGATTCTCAAAAGCAAAATGAAACTCTTTTGATCGTGGTATATCCGCCTTGAAAGTGTCTGGGAATTAGTGGGAAGATCGTATTTTAGTGGTGACTACTATCAGATAAAGGAAGGATTACACAGGATTGGTAGCATGCCCAACGTCTACGGGAAGAAAGTAGAATCCTTTGAGCTTAAATACTCATATGTTGGCTAATGTGGGATACGTGTAAGCTGGGAAAAGCTTATTACATAATTGATAATATTGTAAACGTACTAATATGAATGGCGCATTAATAATAGGATTACCACGTTTGTTTGTTATTTCATTACTACGTTACGTAATAATTAATACATCGTATGATAGTGATTTGAAAATTATTAGTTATTTTTTTTTTTCTTAAGAATTACGCAAATTTACGTATTTTTAAATTATTCTGCAATTTATAAACTTCATAAATGATCCATCGTATAAAATGTTCTAAATAAAGGAATTGGCACTATATTCGAAAGATTAATCTCGAAATACTTGAATAGTAGGTACGCTCGTTAACGATGCTTTCACCATGTTGATGGAGTACTTGTTTGATTTATTGTGTACAGATGGAATATATTTGTGCTAAACTACGACGACTTGTCTACGGGGTCGCTCAAAGTTGTTTGACGTTCCATTCCACTGGTCAATTGGACAAATTTATCTATCTCGAATAATTCTATGGTTTTTATGGTAATAGCTTTCTTCAAAAGCTAGGTCGTGCTACGTTAATATCATTGAAAATTCTTCAAGAAAACATTCCGATTAATAACATTCCTAAATTTCTATCTTCCATTTTTTCCCAAATACGAAAGATACTTTTATGAACACCTTTGAAAATCTCAACTCTCGAGGCAAATTCCGCAAAATCACATCCAAAATTAACCTCTGGCATCTTCCTAAAAAGCTATTATTTTCAACTTGAATCACACCTAAGTAATAATAATAATAATAAAGTATTTATTACTAATTTTACTTCACTGCTCTTCGGCAATCTTCACACCTAAATGCAAATAAAATGGCGTCTAAATCACGGAGTCGAAAGTCAATCTCTTTATACCTCTCCCTCGAGCGAAGGGTGTTCGAGCATGAAATGGATATTATAATATAACCATTCACCCGGCGTGTATTCAGAGCGCGTTTCGCAGTTCGTTCTGGCGACGTTGCTCACGTTCCTGTTGAAACTGTTGGCATTAACTCGAAAGTGTTTAGCAGTTCTTGTCGCGTAACTATCGGTTTGATCTCGGCGTGCGGACGTTTGCATGTAAAAGGAAACATCAACTTGTTGCTAGACGCGAGGCGATACGCCGCATTTCACGTTGGCATTGTAACAATTGGCGAGTGCCATCCCCTATGAATCGAGTTTCGTTTAAACATCGCCGCCATATTTGTTAATATGCCGCGAAATTCGAACGACCTTTGTGAACGAGAAAATGGATTAACCTTGCATCTAATTGTTTCAGACGATTATTTTTATTTTTAACATCGTCTTAAACGATGTAGATGCGCGTAGAATATTTGTTTGCTTTATTTCGTAACGAGAATGAAATTAGAGATAAATTAAATTTTCAAATTAATTGTTTTAAACGTGGATGCAGTGCATTTGTTTTTTTTATCGCAATCTTTTAATTTAACGACAATGCAAGCGAGATAAATTAAATTTTAAACGATGTTGCGTTTGTATTATTGTGATTGAAATTGTTATTTTAATTAGATGTTGTAGTAATGATACAATACACACGAGAGAATTTTATTAAAAGTGCTTGAGATATGATCTTCTGATTTCCATTAATTTTTTATATCTACAATGAATTTAATTGTTATTTATACAAATGTTATATAAAACAGATTTAAAATTTGGAATAATTACGTAAAAAAAAAAAAATAATAGAATTTATAAAAGAGCAATTTTTAAAAGAGAAAAAAAACATTAAAAATTTAATCCGTGAATAAGAGAGATTACGAGAGAAAAAAATTAAAAAAAAAAGAACTCTGCCTAATAGCTTAATACTCGTGACATAAAATATAAAAACTAGGCGGAATTAATTTCAAGGGGCGCAAAAATAAAATATGTCAACGACATATCGTTTTATCATCTCCAATCCAGAACGAAATATATTCAAACTTTTACTCACATCTTCTCCAAATCTAATCTCTAATCTTATTTAAAAAAAGCAACAATAATAATCAAACACCTACGAAACCCATACAATCCTTACAATCTTAGATCTTGTCACACCGTTGAAACACCCATTATATTATCCCAATTCCCAATTTTGCCAAAACTCTTCAACTTCCAAAATTGGCTATCGTACCAACCCGTGAAAACTTCCACTCCACTTACCATTTCAAAAAACTGTCTCGCCGCCTGTATTTCCGCCACCGCTACTTTCAGAGCACGTGCACGACGCGCACGACGTGGCTGGCGTGCAACATAAGTGCATCGTGGATTTTTCGAACACACCGACGGAACCGGCCTCTCTCACGAGGGCC
>NW_006263478.1:501522-516879 GCF_000469605.1 Apis dorsata
CGTTCTAATCATCGCTAAGGTAAATTGCTGCTATCCAACCCGGTTCTTGCAGTCCTATATCAAAGCCCTCTTCCGTAACGATAAGAACGGGTTAACGAGAGTCTCTTGCGAGAGCTTCCCTTCCCTTTAATCAAAACACGTCGTATCAACGAGCGCGCAGGGTCGTACACAACCACCGTTCACGGTACACAACAACCTGCCACGCACAAAGTAGAATAAGGGCTGAAAAGGGGCACAGAGATTGCAACAAGAAATTTCATTCGACGTCGAAACGTTCATTCAGATGCGATCACTTTCTTTTTTCCTATTTTATTAAAAAAAAGAAATAGAAAAAAAAGATGGGATGGAATTCGAAATTCGAATGGACGATTTTCCTTCCGCGTGTTTGATGTCGTATTCGAAATTTTCTTTTCTTGGCGAAGTTGAGTAATAATCTTGATTCAATAATCTTTTCGTAAACGAGTTTATATATATATATATATATCGATATCGAAATTTTGAGGCGGGAATTTGAATTTTTCTTTCGACGAAATGATAAAAAGGAATGAAATTTATATTTATATTTATATTTTTAATGTGCTCTATGCGGGTAAAAAAATTGAAAGAATTTGGTTTTATCTTATTTCGTTATAAAGAATTGTAGTAATTAAAGTATCTTTAATTAGAAAAAAGGTAGAGGGAAGAAAGTAATTCTCGTTCTTCAAATTTAAAACTCGTGTAATCTTAGAAATCTGTTTATGTGAGAATTGTACTGTATTGAGTTTCGCAATTGCGGTTCCATGTATTAGTCGAAAAAAAAAAAAAATAAATATTTAGAATTATTATCTTTATTCAAACAAAAATATTGCAATCTAATTTATCCGTAATATCACGTTTACGTTTCACAAACGATTGAGCAATTTCTGGAAATATTCTATCTTTATATTACGTATACGTACAAAGATGATTATAATGATCGATGATGTCTCGGAAGTTGAAGGAAGTATTTCTGCATTCAAGTGCAAGGGAACGCGGCCAATTCTCCGCAGTTAGATTTATTTTCGGAAGAAAATGCGACATCAATTTAATCGTCTTATTACATTCAACGATGATTCCATATCGATTCGAGGCCGAGTAAAAATATTCAAATATAATCTCGTGTGTACACAACACACGATTTTTACGCGATAAGTCGAATGTTTAAACGTTTCTATATATTTTAAAAAATTCCAAAAAAATTCGTTTAACAAGATAAGGATAAAATTCCAAATACTGCGACGAGCGATGCCAGAATTCGACTTGAAGAGAAGGAAAAGAAAAATGAAAAGACGAGCATAAATGTCGTCTCACCGTCAACCATCTTCGAAAGTGAATTTGGCGATCGGCCAGCGTGCGCATCGTCGTTGATTTTACTGCTTGACACGGTAATAGATTTTGCATGTCGGAACAAATATCGAAATGAGAGCTCGAGAAAGAGAGAGAGAGAGAGAAAAAGAAGAAAAAAGAAAGGACGGAGCAAAGGTTTGTTATCTCGTTACCTAACTTCCCGCCACGGACCGGTCGGAAGGACAAACTTTTTATTTCCGGCTAATTGCTGGCTCATTATTTCGAGATCGAACTCGAGGCGTATGAGTCATTGGTGAATTATCGATAGAGACATCGATGACGTACACAGGATGTCCTGAATTCGAACGTGATCGTTCGAACGTTGTCGTTTTGATTCACCGGCTCGCGATTTGTTTAAGAGAGGACGGAAATGTTGAACTTGTCGTATTCGTATTGGCTCTCAATTCTCATTCGATTAAAATTCGCGCTTATTTATTAAATAATTTGTTTTTAATATTAAGTAATATGTTTAGATTTAACGAGAGATAGATAGATAGAGAAAGAGAGAAAGGATGATTTTTTTTATTGTCGATCGGATAAAATTTTTGATGGTATAATGATGGGATGTATCTTTTAATCGTTGAAGATGTTTTGCGAGACAATGATAATATTCAGCTTGAGTTATGCTATTTGAAAAACTATTCGACTACAATAGGACAGAAATGGTAACAGTGACGCGTGATAATTAATACAAACGATCGCTCGTGTATCCTAACTTCCGTTCGATTGGCTCGCCCGTTACAGTTGTACCGAACAATCAATCGTATTAAAAGCATTTATTTATTACTGTCGTTTGAGATATTGTGTACAGCATTAATTTTTTTACATTATTTCCTCTACTTACTCTGAAATATCTTAAAATTTTCATTCTCTCTCTCACGTTTTGTAAAAGAAGGAAACATCTCTAGATACTTTTAAAAAATTGTTCATAAACAACGAATCATTATTCCTTACATTTCTTCTTCCCTTATCCTTTTGAAATTGCGATGTTATAAACGATGTATGCGATGGAATTATAATTAATGGTTAGAACGATAAGGCAGGAATGTAACAAGTTTCAGCGGAGCAATCTGGCATAATATTATGCTTACTTAAATACAAATATTATTGATATAAACATAAAGTGGCTTGAAAATTCGATCAACTCTCGCGAAATTCTCGATTCGATGCTATCATATCAGAAATAATGTGAAAAATGATTGGAATGATGAGAGTTAAAATTTGAAAATTGATTAAAAAAAAAAGTATTATATTCTTATAAAAATAATTCTTGTAAATAATACGTCGGATAATTTTCTACAATTTAAATAATAAACGTAATAAATTGGTAATCTGACCTTAGATTCTCTGTCTTGCGTCATACGAGAAACTTAATGTTAATAATGTCGTATCTGAACGATTACATCATCTGTTACAATTCTGCGATATCGTTAAGGAGAGGAGTACACGTGCTGTACACGTTTACTGTCTTTACAAACTTCGTTAACATAACGTTTTGGTATACAGCTTGTATACCACTGTTCTGGAACAGATTTATACCAGTTTCGTGAATTCTGAGACAAAACTGCTATCTTACCTCGCTACCTAAGGTTATACCATTCATTCTGTGCTGTGCACACACGTATCTACGTCTAAGTCTATGAGAATTTTCAACTTTCTTGAAAGAGAAACAAGGTTGTTTAAAATGTTATAAACGATATATCTATTTGGTTTTGTTACTATAGAAAACGTTGAATGAATTATGACTACGTAAAATGAAAATTTATGATATTCGAGTAATAGTGAAGAAATATATATGGAGCAATTTATTTCCATAGAATTTAAAAGAGAAGAAGAATACACAGAATATTAAAAAATTTCTTATTCGAATGATTTTATTCAAAAGATTTATATTCTATATGTGGATAATTTGTCAATAATTTATCGAAAGTTATAAACGAAAGGAAAAAAATTATAAATCGAAGTGAATGACTCGGATAAAGGTTGTAAAAGGCGATAGACGATACAATTACATTACGCACAGTCGATATACAGTATAATTACATCATATCGTATTATATCTATGCACTCTGTAATTGTATTCAAAATGCATGAATCAACCGCAGACACCGCATTATTAAAATTAAAAAGTAAGACGTAATTCAAGAGTCTCGATGCCTCGAAGAAAACTGTTCTGCTGCGTTTATTGTACCAAGGCCACTCATTTTATACTTACAAGTACAACTGCTTTTGATAATGATTCAAATGTTAATGAAAAAAAAAATCGAATCACCTGAACACCAATTCAATCTGTATTATAATTAAAAGTATCAGAACAATTACAAATTGATTAAAATTAAGATAAAAATATTATAAACACTAAAATGTGCCACTATTCGATATACAAGGTTAATTACGATATATTTGTAATTAATCGTTTATTTTTAAACGATTAACATATTATCTATATCAGATAAAAAAATTTGAAACGTGTCAACGTATCTAATAAAATAATCAAGTTTAATGAAACTGGAACGTCCCACTTCTTCTTTCTATGACGTCAGATCGTGGTCTTTAAGTGTTACGAATGTGGATACCCAGTAATAATCTTTCGTTAATTATTCATTGAAAATCGATGATACGTTGTCATTAATGTTCAAAGTCTCGTCCGTTGGTCACGATCGTAAAAAGATATAAAGGATCATGGGAGAGAAAAAAAGACGTTTTAGAAACGAAATGAAGTTGATCGAGCAAAACGAATTGTCTGAAATTCACTTTTATACCTATTGTACAGTGATTCGAATGTAATATGATTCGATGTCAAAATGCAATTTAATCCACTATCAAAGAACGAACGAAAATAAACTATGACAAAGTGGTTTTAATGGAAAGAGAGAGGTAGTAATAATACTCTATTTCGTTCTTTTCAAATATTTTAAAAATTAAATTTTCTTTGAGAGTAAGATTTCCCACTTATTATGCACATATATTAATGTTAATATATAAATCTATTGACAGATCGTCTTTTTTAAAAAGCACGAAAAAAAAGTTTTTGTCTGTTAAATTGTCTGTCGAATGAATTTTCCAGTTTTGTGAAAATATATTCTTGAAAAACAAGTTTTTCAACAAGAGAAAAGTTTAAACGATTTATTCACTTGTATACTCATAATACTTTGCCCGATATTTCGTACTTTTGCTTGTATATTTATTTTTAGATACAATAAGAACACCGCTTATATATCCTTAGCACATCTTCCTTTATTTGAAACGTTTGAGTTAGCTCGTATTGTTTATTCGTTTCAGTAGTAAGTTTCAGTTTCCCTCTTTTCCGGTGTATCCTTTAAAATCTGATATTCTAGTGGCGCAAACTCAGTTCAAAGGATATAAAAGAGAATCATGTTGAAACCATTCGGCTTCGCATTATCCATTTCATCGTACTTGAAATAATTAACTTCTTCGTATTGTTTTTTTTATTTTTTATTGAATGAAATCATAAATTTTTATTGAATGAAATAAAATTTATAAAATATTTTGAAAATTGTCTTAATTTTAATAACGAATTAGCAAGAAAGACTTTGATATACGTTTATAGAAATTGATTATAAAAAAGTGGAGTTAAATTTTGACACGAAAACTTCCACGAAGTTTTCTTGCGGAGTGTTCTTACACATATGCGTTGACAGAATGGAGAAATTCAGTCGTTGTACGTCTTCTTTCGTCGTCGAAAGGCGTAGTTTGATCTGGTGTAGTTTTCCCCCCCGTGTATGTTTCGCTTCTTTAACTTTTATCCTTTGACGCAGTCATAGTCATATAACTTCTGCTTCCCACATATATGTTTTCTGTATACGCGACGTGTAGTCATACAACTTCCATTCAAATTCAAAATTATATTAAATAAAAAAGAAAAAAAACATTACATCCTTAAGTGAGATTCGTTGCTTAATCGTATCTTTTATAAATTATACAAAATGTTGAAAAAGACAAAATTGATCCATAGAACAAAATTCTCCTCGATATTCCTGTTAGAGTTATTTTTAAGGATAAGAAATTTTAGTTGGATGCAGTAAATAAAGAGGGAGACAGAAAACTCGATAATCAGAAGTTTGCTCGTCTCATAAGTCAGATGCGAGAGAACTTAGAATTATTTCTTTCCTTCTTTCAGGAATATACAAGTTTTACACCGGGCATTATACAAATACAGTTCGAACACAACTGTCGAAAGTTATCCCGGTAACCTGGCCAGTTCAGTTTGTTAATTCGGAACCGAACTTCGAAGTTTCGCGATAACATGAATATTCCTGCCACCTCGTATAAACGGAGGTAATATCGAAATGTCCCTGACGAATTTATGGAGATAATGAAAATGTTATTTTCCACGGTTTAATTCGAACGAGAAAAACGTTTCAACTTTGTTTCGTTAATGAGTTTTGCTTCATTTTGAATCCATCGTTTTCTTTTTTTTTTTTTTTTATTTCCTTTAAAATCAAAAGAGTATCACATACGATAGGATCGTATCGTTTCGTGCGAAATGATAGAGATTTTTAAAAGTTATTTTATTCGGTCGATTCGTGATGAAAGATGAAAAAAATAAATAAATTGAAATATTTATCGGCCATGATTGATTTGTAATGTTTACAGGAATGATATAAAAAAATATTGGTTTCTGTCGTTTCGATAAAAAAATGAATTCTAATGGATATTTATAATTAAAAATGCTTTTTAAACAGGATTATTACACGGATTCTCTGAATAAATTCGCATAAATTTACGGAAATTGATTCATCTCAATGTCATTTCGGAGCTGATAAATTTGAATTTGCGATCTTTTCACGAATCCACTCGAAATAACTTGGCGACCTAATTTTAATTGCAGATACGTGAATCTAAAAATTGAAAGCTGGTCGGTAATTTTTTTTTTTTAAAAGAATTTTTTCAATTTTAAAAATACCTATGTTAAAAATTTATTTATTATTAAGAGAATTCTCTTACTTTGTATTTTTCATCTTACTTTCTTTCTTTCTTTTATTATTATTATTATCAGAGAAACGTTTAAAGCCATCGAGGGAAAAGAAACTTTTGCAGAATTCTTATATGACTCGTGGGAATCGTGTATAAGGCATAAGGCATCTTTCATCATTCTCATGAAAAATTCCACTGTCACGAGATTTTACATAGTCAAACAGTTTAATGGCATCATTAATATTAATTATTAATGACAAGAACTTCTTGAACGTGTAAACTTGTTCTTATCAAACGACAGCAAGTTTTTGAAATTAATGAAAACGGGTGTACAGTTGAAACCACTCATTTTAAATATCGTTGCACTTTATTAAATATATATTTATTGCAATATTTTAATCGTGATATAAATCCCTTCCTACG
This sequence comes from Apis dorsata, assembly GCF_000469605.1. Classification (NCBI taxonomy): domain Eukaryota; kingdom Metazoa; phylum Arthropoda; class Insecta; order Hymenoptera; family Apidae; genus Apis; species Apis dorsata. The sequence continues at coordinate 508,249 of NW_006263478.1, forward strand.
TTTAAATGTATCATTATATACGATGAAACAATGTTACAAATCAATTATTTCAAATTTTTTATACTTTTCTAAAGTATCTACTACATACTTTAACTTTGAAAAATATAACATATATATATATATCAAAATAGATGATCTGAATCTATATTCTCGTTTGAGAATCTTCAATTAAATAACACAAATATAATAGCATCAAAAAAATAAATTATCGTTTTTTCAAAGAATTATCACCATAATCAAAGAGGAAGCAAAAAAATCTAAATAAAAATATAGATAAAGAACACGAATTCAAAATTGAAGATAATATCGAAATAATAAGCTCTTTTGACGAAAAGGTAATACTTATGTGTTCGCAAAACACATCTTTTCAATTCCTAACCAATACATGTAGGCGGAAATGCTGGCCAGACGAAGCAGACTATGCGGTGCATGCATAGTTAAAGAGTATCGATGTAAGCGCAAATGCATTTGATCTGGTTTGACCAACACGAGGCGAATTTTCCAATGGTCTGGGCACGGACCTTTTATTCTTACAAAAAAACACTGCTTCCACAGGCGAAAGCTACTCCCCAATGCCTGACTCGAACCATTCGCCAAAGAGTCAATCGCATTTTCCATTGAAAAAAACCGTTTTCCGGTTTAAAAGCTAACCCACACGCGGAATACCGTCCCTGTCTTTATCCTGACTAGCTCTGACACTTTACTTTTCACGGAGGACGTTTGTTTTTCTCAATCATTGTTGTTTTTGATCGGTTGTCATCCGTATTCACCGCGTTTTTCACATACGTTTTTCAATGTCCCCGTCGCTTCTGCCAAGAGATGTTATTGTTACTTTTGTACAACGTGGGATTATTTTTTTTTGGATATTTCCGGACGTATAGTGATACGAGTGATAAAAAAAAAATAAATTTCACTTGTCTGGGTCGTTTTGTGGCCACATGATAGCATATCGTCCTATTCGACGTTTGTACACGATATGTATGGCCGTAAAGTTAATTTTATTTGAAAATTCAATATCCGTGCGATCCAAAAATGTTATACGTACTAGGATTAAAGTATTTTTGATTGTCAATCGTAAAAATTTCTTTACTAAACATTTTTTTATATTTTTAAACTTTTTTTTCTTTTAGGAGATTCAGAATTTATTTTTTTTTAAATATTTTTTTGCTAGTATGATATAAATGATTTATCAAAATCCATAATTAGACTTAAGACTCGTCTTGAAACTTTATACGATGTAAAAAAGATAGAACTTTGTTGTCAGTTCAAAGATAAGATTATACAAAAAGTATTTTCACAAACTATGAAGAATATATTATGAAGAAACATGAAACAATTTAGCAATCTAATTTTATTTTAACACGTTGGATCAAGTTTTATAAAATTCATATACTGAATTTGAAAATCGACCAAAAATACTTATAAATAAAACTTCGTTATTAACATCAAATATTTTTAAACTTCAATTGATTATAATAGGGATAACCTTGATGTAAATTCGTTAGGCGTGAAGCCAAATCTTAACGTATAAGCGTCAGGATGCCCTTATTGTTCTGGCCTTTTGTGCGCAAATCGAGCTAGCAGACAGCCGGATAAACGCGTGGTTTGAGCAAAGAGAGAAGTAGATCCGGTTGTGTACGGTTGGGCAGAGGCAAAAGAAGCCGAGCTTCGTGAAAGACGGAATAAATCTTGGACTGGATATCGGACAGATGAATTGCAATAATAAGCCGGAAATAGCTGAAACGTTTGTCCTTTCCGTTTTCCATCGTGTCCACAATAATTTTGATTAATTAGTCACCTTTGTACGCGGATTAATATCATTCTGAATCTTGCTTGCAATGATTACATGTTTGCAACGATTTGATATTGTCCCATTTATTAGTCAAACGCGAGAATTACAAGCTTTCACACTTCAGACATGAATGCGAGTTGCATTCGTAACCGTGCAACATAACCTTGTTATAAAAGATGCCCTCTGATTTCTTATATTACCGAGGAAATTAATAGAGTTATAGGATAGAAGGACTAACGTGATGACTTATAGAAGAAAACAGTACAAAGGGATAAGAATAAAATGTGAAAGCCTCATAATCAGGTCAGATAGATAAGCTTGAAATAAATGAGACGTTTTCTTGATGTTTTGCTTGTGAAATGGTTGCTTCGTCATATCTGAGGATTTCATAGATGATTTTCACGACTTAATAAACGACTGTCCTAATTTTAAAATCGAGCTTTGCTTTTCTCTGAATTTCATCATACTGATTTCAGGATATTATAATTATAATTTTCCATGAAAAATATGGATAAAAATACGGATTGGTAATATTTGTCATAATTTGCGTGATGAATAATACGCAAAAATGACGTACAAAATATGATAAAAAATGTTCTACAATGTTTTGCTTTCATGGTTAAATTACTCACCGATAGCGTCTCGTCCCTCGTAGCCATGTATAATATAATCTTTCAGGCATCCAATTGCATCCTAACCTCTTTCTCGCGTTCCACAAATCCCTGCGTGATTCAAAAACAAAAACTGTTATTCACAAAATGAAACTCCATCAAAATCATTGTTACAAGTAAACGAGAAAAAGGAAATTCGTTGAATAAATCGACACTTTGATAAAACAAAGGGAAAATTGGTAGGCGAACTAATAATGAAGGCGGGAGAGGTTGCAGGTGACACAAAAGGTAGGGATTTCGATTGGTCCTATCCAGGTCCAGGATAAGTTCGAAAGGGGATGCGCGTCGAAACGTCGAAAGTGCGAGGGTGCAGAGCATGGGAAATGTATAGTGGGGGCAAGAAAAGGGATGGTACCTGCGCCAGATCCTCGGCTTGAAAGGGGCGGTCGGGTATCGCGTTAACGTGCAGCCGGCAGTTTCTCGCGAGCCGCGAGCCGTGTCGTACTGTGTAGATGCGCGCGCAACTTCGGCTTACTTCTCTCCCTTTGCACCTGCTGCGTTTAACTTCGCGCCTCACCGACACGACACGTTTTCGTGTAGTTTTCTCTCTCTCTTTCTCTTCTTTCCCTCTCTTGACCACCATTAACCGTATCGTATCGCAAGTAAAATTTTCAAACGACAGACTAAAGTTTACGACATGAGTGATAGTTACATACGTCGCGTGCTATCGCATGACGCAGCATGAGACACGATTTTCGTACGTTGTCGCATTGTGCCGTCGATCGAGAAACATTTGAATCCGTGCAAAAATTCAAGAGGTAACATTCGAAGTAACGTACCGTGGAGTGTTGTCTGAACTTTGTCGCGTATCGATTCGATTCGTAGATTTACGAACGTCAAGCAATAGTTTTTTCTGCCAAACAGATCGAACGTGAGCGATCATCGATGCAACGATTGGAAATTGCTCGCGTCGAATCGACGCGATTCGAGAATCGAACCATCTCGAGGACACTTGACTGTTTGAAATTCGAGTGATGATCATCGAATTAATTACCGGTGAGTGTATGTTGACCGTCCATCGTCGTCGTTTCAAATTCGACAAGTGTCTTAATTTACGCGTGATTTCAAGTGAAGTAGAGAGTCGATTGTGTTTGGAGTTGAATCGTAGTGATGTCACCTTGTTCGTGAAAAATATCGTGGTCTGACCATTCCTAATTCCTTTTGTCTAACCATAATAGAGAGATAGAGAAGAAAAAGAGGTCTAACGTCTTTCTTGACACGTTTTCATTGCGTTCGCGAGTCCCTTTCGGATTCTTGCTATTCAAGTCCCGAGGAATCTCTTTGTCCGAAGTGAACTGTGACAGAGTTAAATTGCGATCGCCCGCGGCTGTAGTGTGTGCGTGTGTGAGACCAGAAATCAGGAGAATTCAGGGAATGGGCCACAAATACATTGGAACTGCCAAGTACAGTCGACTGCTGTGCAACCAAGTGCATCAGTTGGTCATCGAAATTATCGAACAAACGTGATGCTCGTATTTTCATCATTTGTAAGTGACAAAATCTACTATTTATATCTTTATTTACGTTTGTTTTATGATATATACGTTTATATCTCTGGCCTTCGTTTCATCGTTTACTTGATTATTGTCGAAGGTTGAACTATTTTGTTCGAGATAAGATCAGAAGGTTAAATATTCACCATGAAATAAACTAATATGATTAATCTCTAATTATTGTTATTAACAAACAGTTTATTTCAATCGTATAAACATCTGTTATTTACGATATTAAATAGAATTTATACAAAATTCTAATATTTAAATCATACGTAGAATAAATTATTTTTTTCAAACTTATCATATTTAATGCAGTATTTTATATTTTATACAAAGTGTTATATTTTATATTTATCGATACATAGTATTTTTAAATGTACGCATATTTGAAATAGCGTTTCTTTATAAAATAACCTCATTATACGTCTTCTAATGTTCGAACAACGATCGATTTTTGTAATTTTCTGTGCACCGGATTTCCTTAAATCGTTTTCTCTCTTTAATAGCCAACCAACAAAGACAAATGTCGAGAACTCGATTTAAAATGTTTAGAATGGAACAATCATGATACAATTTTATTTTTATTCGGAAACGAATAAACGTGTTCATCAAAATTTTTATTATTTTTATATTTTTCCATTTTTTTTTAGAACTCTTTTCCAGAATAATCTAAATCTTTGAATTCAAGAATTTCCTTTTCTAATAATTTCCATTTTATACTTTATTTTTAAAAAAAAATTTAATGAAATCCAAACAATTATTATATTTACTTATAAATAATCAAAATAATATAAATAATATAAAATTCATAATGAACGTGAATCTTCGATATTAAAATAATTATAATTAAATTTAATTACAATTAAAATGAACTCTCGTATCTTTCGCTTTCAAAAAAATTTTTCAATCTTCATCAGGAATTCGTATCGAAATTGGAAACATTCCATTTCCTTAAAAAATTCTCGATATTATTATCATCGAACGAAAAGCGATCTCTCGATCACGGTCAAATCGCACATATTAATTTTAAACGCGGCTCGATCGGAGAATCCTCGAAACCGATTTCTCCTCGCCACCCTTTAAATCCGTCTTAACACTCGCGCGTGAAATCGGCAGCAAGGAGCGAACACCCTCCAGATAATCCTCATCCCCGATTCTCACGATTCCATCGAAAGCTTTCTATTTTGCCTCTAATAGTTCTCGATACGACTCGAATGAATGGCGAAAATTCGAATCGAAATCACCTCTCGAGCAACACGGCCGATCCTATACCTCTCTATTCTTAGATTACGACGCATTCTCTCTCTCACTCTCTCTTTCTCATCTTTCTCTATATCTCGCTCTCTTTCATCTCTCTATCTTTATCCCTATTCCTCTCTTTCGTCTCTATCCCTATTTCTATCACTATCTCTCACTCTCTTTCATTTCTTCTCTCTCTTTTTCTCTCTCGCTCTGTCACTACCGATCGGTTATACGTATGTACAGGCTCGTGACACGTAGGATAGGAATACACGGGCGGACAAATCGAGCGTTTCGCTTGAGAATTCCGCGGATGTCTCTCGATCGTCTTAAATTAACCGCGCCTCCTCGCGCCGATGCGCTCCGGATCGACGTGTTCCTCGAGAGCCACTCGAGAGATAGAATCAGAACGATGGAAACGACGGTTTCGAGGAAATGGAAAGTTAACTTTAGGTAAGGGAAGATGTCACTATGATTCGGTTAGAGAACGCTTGGACGTTTTAAGACGGTTATTAAAGTTGGTAATGGAGCAGTCGCGATTGTTCGGTAACTTGTGCGTTATAGGGAAAATGGTCTTCTTGATTGAATTTTAATAAAAGGGATTTCGAGTAGTTTGATCTTTGAGGATCTAAGAAATATCGTTGAGAAAAGTGATGTGATTCGGTTTTGGAACGAAAATGGAACATATTTAATTCGTGTTCTGGAAATAGAATAATTTGTTAAGATATAGAGTATATGGATTAATATTTTAGAAAAAATTATTCATTTCTTTATAATAATGGCACGATGTTGCGGTAATAAAAATCCAATATTTAAATTCAAAAGAAAAATTTATTAACTCATCGATAATTCTTGTTCGAGAAACTTTCAATTAATCTAAAATCAAATCTGATATCAAGATATCAATTTAAAAAACAGAAACACTTATATTACGTTGAAATAATAGTAGAAGTTTGATAATTGAAATAGTAGAAAAGAAGATAATTTTTTTTCTCGTCGACCTTACGTGTCTGTCGCAGACGTAAACGCGTATATAACAGAGTGGAAGTAACGACCGATAATCAGAATACGGGTTCACGATCGTTAAAACGAGACCAAGTTTCGCGTAACAAGACCGGATGACACAATTCGGACGTGAAACTACTTTATTTGCTACATTAATCTCGAGGATTTCCAAGATTTTACAACGCGTGTTTCTTACGATTTTTCGAACAATGGATCCGCTATTTATTCGCATTAGCATACGAAAGGCGAAGTGCCTTGTCACGTTTGAAAAAGTATATTCGGTGAAATTTGAAGTATCGCCACGAGGCGTAAAAAGTGTTTTAAATAATAGGTTATGATAATGAGCATCCTCTCTGAAAATTATTCCTGCAAAAATTCCAGGGAGAAGAAATCCAGCAGTTGCACTTTACTTTATATAACATATGCGCGTGATTGATGCAAGCGCGGTGCAAGCAAGGTTTTTTAAACCTGAGGGGAATGAATGAAAAAGTTGATTGATATGCCTTGTATCGTTTATAAGTTTACGGGTCGATAACTTTTTCGATCGATTTTTTTAACGTAACAATCTTGTTACAGAATCGAATACATAACGTTAAAGATAGATATATCAATGAATTAATGAATTTAACACTTTCAATGGAATTCTTCTTTTTATGAAATTGATATATTATTAATCTAAATCTCTAAAGATATATGTATATATCTTTAGAAAAAATTATGTCTTTTATTTGTTAGAAAAATTAGTATATAAATAATCCGATAAAACAAGAAAATATGGTTACAATTTCCACGAAATTTTATCGCATAGAATTGCATAATATTTGCCCCCCAAAGTTATTTCTCATTGTATTGGAAAATATTTTCTACGCATGCCATCGAAATTTAAAGACTCCCATTGGGTATACCGGTGCATATCGATATATACAGATTGTCCCAAAAATATGAGAGCACCGATTAACTGGAAATTGCTGAGGTAATTTTAAGCCGAATTTTTCATTGCAAAAATTTTTGTTAACGAATTATTAATTCTGGCCAATTCACGGATCACGTGGACTAATTAAATCGCGATAATAATAATATATTAGGCACGTGTCATTAATCGAACACGAACAAGTTCAAATAACTTTCTCTCCTTTTTTATCACTCTCTTTTTACCCTTTCCAAATATATATATTATTTATCATTCATTTGTTAGAATAATTTTATTCGTTTTTTTATATTATAATTTGACATAATTTTACTTGAACGACCAATAAATTCGATTTATAACAATTGATTAATTTATTCATCAATTCTTTCTTTGACATATATTTCTTGGATTTGTTCATGTTCGATCGGCAGCACATACCCATCACTACCGTCGCGGCTCGACTGGTCTACGCGCTCTGTGATTGGCCGGTGTTTTTTGTTAATAACTCGTTAAGAAAGTCGTAACGAAAGTTTTTGCAAAGGAAAATGTTACTTGAAATTATCCGAGGAATCTCCAATTAACCGCTGTTTCCACATTTTTTACATAAATTATTAAAAATAACTAGCTATATTTATAATACGTAGCAGCATTGGAAGGAAAATCCTTTATCGAGCGTTTCCCCAAATTTAGCGATCGTAGAAATTTTTCTCATCGACAACGATACTTAGAAACATACGTACCTACTTATAGAAACAACTTACATTCTTATTATACTTCTTTATTCGTATTATCTAAATTCTTGAACCGCGTGGGAAAATATTCGAGCGAAAAACTTGGCTCGTTCAAATGTAGCGAGAAAGATAAGCCGTGTACAAACTTTTATAGGTTTCTTTCTTTTCCTTTAATAACGTAAACTCGATCCTATTTTTTTTTTTTTTCACCGAATATCGCGTTTTCCTCTTGTCTCCTTGCGTTCGTTCCTTCTCTTTTCTTTTATTGCACGCACCTTTTTGTTCAATAATCAAACAACCGTATTGAATTTTTACGAAGGAAAGGTTTACGATCTCGGATATAAAAAAAAGACTCAGAATGGGGCATTAGATGGTAATTTTTCAACGCGCATTGTATCTTCTGGTGCACGACCGATCGACTTAACGAAAATCGATCGCGTTAATACGTCACGGACGTATCGAATAAATTTTCGATACTTCGGGAGAGAGACTCTGAGAGAAGTGAGAATACTCGGGGCCACGAATAGAGGGAATACTATCGTTGGGTTTGGAATGCTTTGTGGCGTAAAGTTGCCTCGTTGTTTGTTTAACCAATTAACGAAATTACCGTTGTATTAACACTATCGTAAATAAATGTGTTTACATTTGAAAGCGAATCGAATTTGATAAAAAAGATTTTCTCGATCGAATGCTATTGGATATTAAGACGTAACTGCTCGTTCATTCCACTTGTCAATAAATTCTTATAGGCTGCTTTCGATAAATGAAGTATTTTTTTAAAAAAAAA
>NW_006263478.1:517097-520102 GCF_000469605.1 Apis dorsata
TGTTCTATATTGTACGTGTTTCTTGCACGAATGTGTTACTTGCATTTACGAATCGCATTAGATAACGTGAAAAAAGAAAAAAAAAAAAATAAATGACGATGAAGATTTCATGTGATATTGAAATATTATTATGGTCAACGCTACATTTCAGTTCCAAGCCACAATTTCATATCATCAAGTTGCATGAAAAATCACATTCGATGATGCATCGTGCATCGTGTCATTATTCACATATTCCACAGTCATTCCTCTGCCTTGCACGTTTTATTGCAAATTTCAATAGCGTTCGAATGGAAATGTTTTTACGATCTTCGACAATTCACAATTTAAAGATTCCAGTATTTAATGATTTTATGTTTACAATTCCAAAAAGTGATTAAATAATTAAACTATCGATGAACATCGAAAAATTTTTTAACAATACAAACAGTAATTCATCTAGTATTTTTATTATTATTAACTCAGAAGAACTTCAATTATATCAATTATTTTAATAATCCAGCCACAAGGTTGTCTCTCTCTCCTTGCGACAAATTCGTCTTACAAATGGTAATCGTATCTACAAACAATAGCAATTCAAGTTAGCATCCTTAACCTCCTCACCTTTTATTTTAAAAGAATCTGCATACGTACGCTTGCATACATCTCTAGAAAGAACTATCGGGGATTGCGTCAGTGGAAATTTTTTTCCAGTAACGATAATTCATCTCCACTCGGTGGAACCGAAGGAAATGCGTGAAAATTTGCGTTTGAATATTCCAATTTCTCTTTCTTGAAATTTTTCCAAATCATCATATCGTTGAATTTAGAAACGTCGTTTCCCAGAACGCGAGAGAAAAACGGAGAAACAGAGAGACAGAGATAAAGAAGCTACTTTTTAAGAGCAATTTTACTCTGAATATCCGAAAATGTCTTTTACTCTGCTCTTTTTCGAGAATAGCTTTTGCTCACGCGAGTACTTTTTACTCACGGAGAAAGCAAGTCTACTCTCGAAAGAAGAAAAACAGAGAGAGAAAAATAGAGGAGGAGAGAGAGAGAGAGAGAGAGAGAGAGATGAGTGGAAAAGAGTGGTGCGAGAGAAATGAGAAGCGCGATGCGGAGCGAAATGGTGGCAAGGGATTGAAATATAGAGGGTGACCTAGATTCGAATCTCTTCTAACCCTGTTTTTTTCGTTCGGTAAACAATTCGTGAATTCTGTCGTGCGTGATGGGATCGAACGTTTCTCCTAGCGAGACAGGATAAATCCGTGTAATAAGAATCCGCCGAGAATCTGTTTACGAAAACAGCGCACGAACTTTTTTAAAATGGTCAATGGTCAAAGAGCAAACGGAGCGCCCGATCCATTCGCGTCTCGCCGAGAATTACTCACGAATTAATTTTCCTCCTCCGTGATTATTTAGTTTTGAGAGTGAATAGCGGTTAAAACGGATTACGGATTGTTTAATCGTTGGACTAAAGCAGGCGTGACGCTTTTCGATTTTATCGATTTTGTAGAATCGTAGAAACAGAATTGGAGATTTTATTGCAATTTTGGAAAATTACCGCGCGAATTCGGTTAACCGAATCTAACTTTATCTCGATCATTTCATTTATTTGTACGTTGTCTATAATATTCGTTCGAGAAGGTGATAAATTTTTTTAAACGTATTATTATTTATTAAAAAAAAAAAAAAAAAGGAAAAATTAAGAAGAATTAAACGAGAAACACGTTAATATACATCAACGACCAAGGTCTTTACAAACGTATCAGCGAGCCCATCTGGAACACGTGATGGCAATTAAACGGTACGCAAAATTCACCTGTTGGTGGCTCGTTCACATACATTTAAAAGAATCCAGCAACCTCGGTGGGCGCTTAAAATTTAAACGAAAATTAGTCGAGTAATTGGAATAAAATTAGCCGGATTGGAACGGGGGGCGATATCGATCAGAGGGGGCGAATTAAAATGCGAAACATTGACACGATTCGCTCTGAAATCTTCGATTGGCGGGTGGAGGCACTCGAAGTGGGGAGGAAGGGGGGGAATTTTCGATGAGGGCCGTGGAGAGGATTCGGTTTAACGCAATTCATGAGGGGCTAATTCGAAAATAGGGCGCAAGGTGACGCCTGATTGATTGCGGTTTACACTGACTTGCATTTTACATGGTAATCAATGCACGGAATAACTGGTTGTACTTGTACGCTTTAACTGAATCGTTCGACCGAACACGGAAATGTGTATATTCACCGTTATTTGTGTTATTTGCATGGCCAAACGCTTGCAGTTTACGCGTCGAAAAATTAAATGATTATTAACGATATGCAGAAACGTTTCGATTATTATTATCTCTCTTTGTAATTTAGTTCGAAAAAAAATTTTAGCAGCGTGTTCCAAGTATGATGTTTATGGAGCATTAAAAAAATTTGAAGTTGTCTTGATAATTTTTAAAAATGAAATTAAAAAGAAAATCAGAATGCAATGGATCAATATTCCTTAATTTTAATTTGAAAATTTCATCATTTTGATATTTCTAAAAGTATGAAACTTAAAAGAAACAAAAGTGCATTCGTTCGATGGATTCTCGAATTTCGCATGAATATTGAATCAATAAATGTATAACATAATATTTTTGAATATTTAACGATTTCTCCTGAATCGTTAAAAAATATACGATCCTCATTTAAAGTAATTTATTTCGATCAAAGAGGAAAAAAAATTATTCCGAGAACAATTCTTGAAAACACCTTTCGTTAATTCGTTTAAAAAAGTGTAATTTCCAATCAATGAAAATAAAAATTACACGATTTTCTAAAGTGATTTGTGAATCGAATTATTATGAAACGAAATAATTGTTAATACGATTATTAATTGATGAAGATCAGGACGTAGTTAAATAGCAAACGTTCATTTTCCTCACTCGACTTTGAGCTTTTTTTTCTGAGTCGACGATTCAAACGTCGTTCATATCTCGTTGGAAAGCAATAGCAATACCTTTTCCCTCTGTCGTTTCCCCCCCCCCCCCC
>NW_006263478.1:520378-526770 GCF_000469605.1 Apis dorsata
AAAATAGTCGGAAATAGTCGAGGGGAGAAAAGTTAAAAATTTCTGACAGACTTTCCTCACAAAGTTTTTACATAAAAAATTTCGTTCGTGGTACTTAAGCTTTATTATTCACGCGTAACAGTAGAACAAAGATACGTGGAACGTTAAGATTTGATCTAACTACAATAATTTTCATTTGAGGATTCAATTTTTTTTTTTTCTGAATATACATGAGTGCGTGTATAAAAATTGCGATATCACAAAATTTTATGTTAAATTTCAAGGATAAATTGACAAAGAAAAATCAATTTTCGTTATAATTACTTTGTCTAGAAAAATACACAATATCAATGGAAGATCGAAGCGCGTATATAATTTTATTACTCCAACAGAAGAAGATACATTATACGAGGAAAATTACACGTTCAAACAAATTTCTATAATCGACGAATTTTTCCCAACTCTAGCTACTCGTTAGCGCCGATTCCTCCCAAAGCGAATTTTCAATTTAATTTCATATACCATCGAGATTAATTCACGCAACTATCCAACACAGTCGCACACTCGTGATTACTAATTCAATCGATACGTGCATTTAAATATTTCTCTAAACGCGAATAATAACGAAGCGAAATCGTGTTTCGATAGAATTTCGAAAGAAATCGAAAACGAGTTTCCCGAGTTAATTGAAAGGACTCTTTTAATTCTGTTTATAATTATTAGACCAGTCGATTTTTTTGCAGTTGAAACAAGTTTAAATGTTTCAACTTTATATTACGTAATAACCAGTTTTATATTCCGGATATGGAATTAAATTTATTTATTCAATCATCAGAAAAATAAAATTAATATCGGAGAAAGAAAATATATATATATATATATTTATTTACGTATATCTAAAATATACGTAATATGAAAAAATATATTGCATAAAAGTGTTAGTAATTATTACTCTCCTCTTCTCGACGTTATTTTTTTTTTTTTTTAATTATGTAACAAGTAAAATGTGGAAAAACAAGAAGCAAAGGAAAATTGGAAACTCGACGAATGGATTAAGCGTATTTTATAGCATGGTGTAATCACGTTTCACGGTAGGTGGACGGTTAATAGGTAGCGTAAACCGCATTGGCTTTGGTTATAACGAACCTAACCTTGACATCTGAGCTTACATCATCGTGACGAGTAATTTTTATCTAGTATGTTGCTAGTTCGATTAGCATGCGGCTCTTAACGTGTTTCTTTAGCTATATTACAAGTAGTCTTTCACTGTCATCGATTGACATTGAAACTGGGATAATTTTATTATAATGCTTTCGTTGTCTCGTGTTTTAATACGCTCTTTCTATTTATGGCGCGTAATTTGAACGTAGCAACGTCGAGGAATTTTTTTTTTCAGAATTTTTCTACGTTTACTTTGGTCACAGGAGGAATTTTGAATAGATTGTGGAAAATTGAAGAAATTAGATTAAATCTTAGGATATTTATATACGTTGTAATTCCAAGATAATATTTTTAAATTTTAGAATCTTCAATTGTTTAGAAACAAACTTTATCGCAATAAGTTCCGAGTTAATTACAAGGAAGTAGTATTATAATTTTTTTTTATCTGTGCCTGAGAAAAATGTGAGCGAAAATGTGAGTTTTTAAAGAAATTTTCTAGCTGTTCCATTTAAGAACAGGAAAATGAAGAGAGCTGCGAATGGACGTTTGCATGCAAATGTGTTCCGCGTTGTTAGTGAAGCATTTGTTGCTTCCTCTCCTTAAACACCTGTTTTCTTTGAAATTTGTTTACGCCTACTTTTCATGACTTGTAACGATTTATTATGATAGCTGCAGGTTTCGTGGAAATTAGTGTCACTATTGCAAATAGTAATATATTCAACGTACTATGTTCAACATATTGGAACAAAGGGAAAAAGCAAACAGAGGAATATTTAAATAAGTAATATTTATATTACACGAATAGAAATTTCCTCGAAAGATATTCGTTTCAAACATTCTATCTATTTTCCATTTCTAAATTTTAAAAAATTGGAAAAGTCAAAACCACTGCATTACTGATAAGATAATATTATTTCTTTGATAATTTGTATCTTTTTGTATTTCTTTTAATCTATAACAATTACAGTGTAATATTAGGTATTACTAAACAATATTATATATATACATATTTCTATGTAATTCATTTTAACCTTCACAGCTTTCCACGCTTTTTATTATCCACGCTGCAATGTTCTGACTCACGAATTATATTTCTCCCTGGAATTGTATCCGATACAAAAGCTAAGCCGAGCTTAAAACGAACAAGCGGAACCCCTGATACACGTTGAGCTGCATTGCGCAATAAACTTCCGTGAAATCGTGGTTACACAATACGTTGAAATAAACGTGTATACTTACACGCGAGAATGTTTTCTAATTTCACGAAAATTTAGCACTTTTGATCCTGACATCGATGCTTGACGAGCAAGTACCATTAAGTCGTCTTCGAAAACGAAAATTCTTATTGTTAGTGATCGTTTAGTGATTTAATTAGAGTTTTTTTTAAAAATTCTGTCATTCAAAGTTTAAGAGGAAGTAATATACGAGTAGATAAAATTATTCTTGCAATGATATAAGTATCCATTATTCTTTAAACGTCTAGCGAGGTTAGATCTATTGTAGTTCCGTTAAAAAGATTTCCAGGAAGTATCCTATCTGGCTGACATTAATTAAATAAATATTATCTTTTACGTAATTTTGTTTGTTTGAATATCATTCTATATTCCATTCGTGTTTCTCGGTATCTTATATTGATATTAGCATTCGTTGAAATTCTCGTGCATTACAATTTCTTTAAATTTTAATAGAAATTTAGTGAAAATTTGTAAAAGTTTGCAAAAGTTCAAAGAATATTTATTAATAATTAGTATCGATTCTCGAAGGAGCAAGCATTTGATTGATTTTCTTTATTCTTTGTTTCTAAATAATTACCTTAATATACCTTTTGACTATAGTATATATATATTCGTGAAAGATATGCAAACTGTTCGCAAGCAATGAATTTTGTTAACAAAGTGTATTAATTCATTTGATAACGAGTTCTCGTTTCAACAAGAGTTTTCGTATCATTGCGAATATTGACTCTCTAACGAATTAGCAAACGAGTTTTAAATTTCTATTTTTTCTGCATATTCATATGTATATATATTTCATGGGAATCAATTATTGGGGTGAAAAAATGTTAATCGATTCACCATTTAAATCTATAATAACTTTCTGCGTGAAATACAACTTTAATTTAAAGCGAGTGCTCGTTATCAAACTGTTGGTTTTTTATTATATGTGATAATAATTTCGAGCGTACAAAATTGGAAAGATAATTTTAAACAGTTTTAAAATATTTCAAAAGGATTTGAAAATGGTCGAGTTTATAATTTACATAAAAATGATGGATAATCGAGAAATAATTGCACCCCTTTTTTTTCCTGGACGATTAAAAGGATCGTTATTATGAATTTCGTTTCGCAATTCTTCAACATTTTTAATAACGACGATTATCATTAACTTTATAATAACATATACTATCAGATAACTCATTTACAAAGAACAAGACTATTCGTCTCGACAAATGATCAATCAAAGAATCCCCGTTACGTTCAACAAAACGTATTATAAAATAAATAAAACCGATAAAAATTTTCACTTCACATTCAAATCACTTTGCAACGATTTCTACGAAGAACACAATTCACAACTTTCTGAAAAAAAGGTAAACCCAAGATTACTTAGAAAAACCGCTCGATTTAATTCCCTAACCTAACCTAAACAACAACAACGCCTCGCTCAACCTCGGTCGGCAAACATTGCCTTAACGTCGCCTTTCCCCTCCCAATTAGCTAACCTTAAAAACACTATCAATAGTTTCAACTCGGCGCTTACGTTCATTCATCCCGCGAGGCCCGTATCGAAATCTTCAAACACACACAACCTCGGACGAGGAATGCAATAGCTGATTACAATGGCCGATACGTGGCGGCATACGTGCAATCTTGGAGAGTCGCTCGTGTACGTGCTGGATCGCGTAGCAAACGAGCGTAACGCTCGCCATCTTCGGCCTCCTCGCTTCCTCGTCGTGAGCAGCACGCGTAAGGATACGGCGAGCAAAGGGATAAACATCGTTCCCACCGCGTTTCAGCCGCTGCTTTTCAACGCTTTTCGCACTGCATCGCGTTGCTCCAGATGAGAGGAGAGGAGGAACTGTATAAAACTCGTCCAAGTGTACGATACACGCGTGCACGATACGTTTTTCTCGAAGAGGCACGAGGGAAAATCGGAGATTTTACTTATTACAGATTTCTACGTAACTAATCAATTTTCGACTCGAAACGAAGCGAAATGTTTTGAAGTCAGAGCGCCAAAAGGGTATTGGATGCACGTTGAGGTAAACTGAGGCGCATTGGAACGGTTCAGAGGATCGAAGCGGGTCTCGAAGCGGGTGGAGGCGTTTCAGAGCGAGTCGAAGCGTTTCGAAGTGAGTCGGAACGAATCGAAAGCGAAAGGTTTTTAGAAACAGATAGGAGTGGATCGAAGCTTCGTTTCGAAGCGAAATGGAGCTTTGGGGCGATTTGGTGTGGACGGAAGCGTGGCGGAACGCGTCGAATCGAGTGGATTAGAAGGAAGCGAAGCGTGTTAGATTCAAAATAAAATTAAATGAAATCGAAGAGGATCGTTGCGAGGGATTTGAAACGAAGAATCTTGCTCCATTATATGAAAAAAATATATCGATACGCGCAAAGGAACCGCAAAGATAAAATAGGCATAAAATAGAAACATAAGTGAAATGTATCCATGTTCCACGGGGTAAACATAGAGTATTATAGAACGTATGAGGATCCATTTTTCTTCTCGTTTCGAGCAGTCGCTCGAATTTTTTCCTGGGACGAAGTAACAAATGGGACGAAGTTAGAATGGCATAGTTTATGCGGGATATAAATCACGATAGGTGAGCGCTTTTCAACGGTTGGCCGTGTGTACCCGAACAGGTTTTCAGGAAGCATAAACCTATATTGTGCGATCCACACGCAATGCACTTTAGAATAAAGCTGCCTTGCCGTTAACCTTAATTCGTTTCGTTGATACTGTTATATGCAAAGTGCTTCGGAGAAAGTTATGCGTTTAAAGTGTCTTAGTTATTCGAAGGGCATGAGAATGAAAGGTATTATTTTATTTTACAAATCGAGCATTTTTTTTTCGACCAGACAAATGAAATTGGTATTGCCTTGGAAAAGTTTATTTTTCTTATTTTTTTTTTTTTTCTATTAATTAAGGGGATAATTATGGAAAACGTGATGAGAGATAGGGAGATATTTTTCTTTTTATTGATATGGTTGCTTTATTGTTCGAAATTGATACTAGTTAAAATGGATATATAATTTGAATTTTAACAAACGTGCATTTTTAAGTATTCATAATTGTTGCCTCTTTTATTTAATAAGAGTAATTAAAAATTATGTACGTATCACTTGTGTAATAATCGAGGTATTGTTTCATTGATCGAATTAAATTGCAAATTATATTTACTTTGTAAATAATTGCAGATTAAAAACGAAGACGGTGAAGAATTATTTTATAATGTTCTTATTTTTGTTAGATATACCATAGTAAGATGTAGTAAAAAATGTAGGATTCACTTGTATGGTAGATAGAGAGTACAAGGAGAATAAAAAATAAATTGGCATAAAGATGTACCATATTTGACTTTCTTGCCAGAGGTATAGCCATTCTCGTACTCGAGTAATGTACAGTTGTGTACACCCT
Source organism: Apis dorsata (assembly GCF_000469605.1). NCBI lineage: Eukaryota > Metazoa > Arthropoda > Insecta > Hymenoptera > Apidae > Apis > Apis dorsata. The sequence goes on from NW_006263478.1 coordinate 526,157, forward strand.
TTATAGGAAGTACTACTGAAATAGCCTTTTCCATGCTCGACTACAGGCTTGCCGTTGCTGCCTCTGCAGAGTTCCTTCATTTTTCAAAAATTTCATATTCACGCGTTAATAACTTTATACACAAATAATTTCAAAAACAAAATTTTTCTGTACCATTTTTTACCACAAAATTAAGAGAACAAAAATAACTAAAAATCCTTTTTTCGCATCCCTTTGTGGATGCAACAATCTCATCGACGCAACTTTTTAAACGTAATTTTAAAGAAAAGATCGTTCCTCGAGTATCAAAGTGTTAAAAATTCCGCGGAATTCGTTAATTAGTTACGTAAGCTTCGTAAGTCCACCTGTCCGCCAAATGAATTCTCGCGTGCATATTCATCGTTGTTTTCGTTCTCTTGCCATCTATGCGCGTGATAACACGTGCACGTTCCAGTTTGCTTTGTAAACGCGCAGATATCACGTTCAACCCTATGCTTTCATTGCCGTTTAACGAACTTTTTTTTCAACCCGTAACGTGTATACCTTCTTCTTTTCTTTTCTTTTATTTTTTGTAAAATTCGAAAAGAGAGTTCGTTAAAGTATTTATTTCGAAACAAGACATATACTATATATAT
>NW_006263478.1:527191-531096 GCF_000469605.1 Apis dorsata
TTTTTAACGAACAAACAGTTTCTCTTCATCGATGACGTATCGGTCGTTCTATTTTTTAGAATGACGCACAGCGAGCCAATCGATTTTGATTACGCGAACCAGAAGTCGTAAAAATTCAACTTCGAATAGAAATAGGGATTCGATTCCAGAAGTGAATGGGAAAAATTGATATGAAACTACGGATACATTTAATATTTCCGTGGCGATGGGAATAGGAATGGCGTTCCATCATTCAGTTATTAATATTTCTTTACGTTGAAATTTACGAAAATTTACTTTTTTATTTTAATGTCTCTGTAACGTGAAATCGTCATATTTATATTGGATCATCGTACAGATTCGTGGAAAATATTAAAAGGGAGGAATATTTTTTTTTTTTTCTTTTAATGGAAATTTATATGGCGTTTAGTGAAAATTAAGATCCAAGATCGAGATATTGATTATCCTATACGATTACAAAATCTTATACTTGGAAAATTATTCTTGTTAAAAAGTTAAAAATTTATCATTTAACAATCGTGGCGTCGAACGTTACACGCTCACCAAATAATTAACTTTGTAGTTTAAGCTTCAAATTAAAATAAATACACGTAATAATTCTATGGAAACACAGAAATGTATAAATGCACGCGTGAAAAACTATGTCGAGTATTGCAATTTTCATGCAAATTGCAAATAATTTACCACCTTGTGCCTCTCCTTTTTTTCTTCTCTCTCTCTCTCTCTCTCTCTCTCTTTCTCTCAACGACTGAATAAGTTTGCACAGGTGTAAAACTAGCCAACAACTCGGTGGCGCATGCAATAAGCAGCTTCGATTTTTGCTTTCATACGAACGAGCCCCGTGGCCAGCAAAGGATTTACATGGTAAAGCTTGTTCGGCCCTACGACTGTGTATTTTAGTTTGCCTGAAAAACGAATGGAATGTTGCTTTGACGTATTTTTAATATCGTTAATTTATCACTATAATTCTCCCCATTTTTTTTTGTTTTTTCGTCGATTATTTTTATTAATGCGGAAATTTCTGAATTGTTCCTGTTATTCGTAAATAAATAACCTTTTCCATACGTAAAAATAATTAACTCGCTTGTTTACACCGTAACTTTATTAATTTGAGACGACAGAAAAACGAAATTTTTTGTTTATTTTTAATTTTTAAAAATTCGCCTCGTTTGTTGCTTTAAAAAATTAAGAATAATGTTGGTATCGATTTGAATAGAATAGGTCGTTTGAAAAATATTTAGGGAAAAGATTAGTAATAGTCATTTTAGTAGGCAATTTTTTTTCTCGATTCGTTTTGAATTAATTTGAAGAAATTTTTACATCCCCTCGAATAATTTAACAAATTTCATTTATTGAAAAATTTTCAAAAAAATGTATGAAACTGCGTAAATTTAATTATCGATAAATCAAGAACGAATATTAGAAAGAAGGCTTTACGAACTAAAGAAAGAAAATCAAGCGATGATTTATAAATATCATATAATATATTCTCGCAAGTTGTTCCAGATATTATCATTTTTCGATTGAAATTTCGATAAAACAGGTGATATAGTAATCACCATAGATTCTAGAAATTTTCACTTAGCTAACGTTCATCGGCTCGCTTTATTCGAGGACAAAACTAACGACACCGTTACATTGGTGCACCATGATTAATCGAGCATAATATTTCGTGCTCCTATTCAATCGAGGAAAAAATTGAGTGTTTTCGTGCGTGACACTATTAACATAAACGTTTATAACGTTAAACAAATTCAAATAAAATCCCAATAGAGTAAACTCGTTATTCAACTCGAAATATTATCTTATCGATGAAAAGAAAATACTCATAATTATTATTCTCCGATAAAATACATATAATCAATTTCGAGTGTCGCAAATTTTCACACGTGTAATCTCAATTTCACCTCTTCATGAAATTATCCATGGAATATTAAAATAAATAATTTCTCTAATAAAAAAAAGAAGAAAAAAAAAAAAGAAGGACAAACTCATAAATTATTCCACGGCAAAATAGAAATCAATTTCGAGTGTCGCAAATTTTCACACGTATAATCTCAATTTCACTTCTTCATACGTATGAAATTATCCACGGAATATTAAAATAAATCGTTTCTCTCTAATAAAAAAAGAAGAAAAAAAAAAAAAAAAAAAAGAAATGGAAGGGCAAACTCATAAATTATTCCGCGGCAAAATAGAAATCAACTTCGAATAAAATCGCAAATTTTCACACGTGCGTTTCAATCCTCCTTTATATGGAATTATGCATGGAATATTGTATACATGTACGCGCATAAAAGTAACAGAAGAAACGCTCGAGTACACAATATCTTGGTTCACTCGGTACACTCGAAGATTCAGCCGAAGGATGCGATAGAAAAATATCGACGACGACGAATTCGACAAACAACAAGAGAATCCCGCCACGGCACAAAATCCCCTATCACAATGCTTACGTAACCGCGCCCCATAGGTCGACATTTAAATCAGGGGAGAAGAAGGATTCCACCGAAAAACCAATTTGCTAGGAGAAGTACAAAAGTGGAGCAAGAGAAGAGCAGAGTATATGTACATCACGTATAAATCGCGTAGAATCCTTGCTGGTGAAATATCCGAGTTCAATGGAAGCCCAATGTTGCAGCTTATTGTTCCCTGCCTCGGTTCAAATCGGATGTACCGGAATGATTCAGAAATTCATGTGAAATACCTCGAATAATTCTATGTATAATAATAAAAACGTTTAGTTTCCGTAAGCTCTTAAATCTTCCTCGAAATCCGTCTCCAATTTATTTATTTGCATCATTTAAGCATGCCATCATAAAAACGTAAAAATCTAATTAATTGAAAACGGAATACTCGATTTCTTTAGCAGTAAAAATATATACGAAACGTTTTATTGTGTACAACTTGGGAGAGTAGCAGAAGATAGGAGAAGAAGCATTTTTCTCTTTCTTTCATCACTCATTGTATGACTTCGTCTATGATCAACACCTTTTCGATCGATACATTACTTTTACAAATTTATCGAGAATCTATGTATAGAACAAGCAATCACGATTCCATTCACCAGTCTCTTCCTCGAGCTGTTCTCGACTCCCCTAAGAATCGACTCGTATTTTTGAATCGTCCTGTATATCCATTCCATCCAAGGCATTTTCCCTCGCGAGAGAAATACGTACGTGTTTCCTTGGCATATGCTAACTTGAAGCCAAACACACGTCGAACCGTATCGAGATGCCGCAGGTGGAATAGCGGAAGTAGCGGCACGGCTACAATGGCGAACGTGCTCGACTTCCTTCTGGCCGAAAGCTAGGAGAGCCAATGACAGACGTTTAACGTTTACGGCTGATTTATGGCCTCGACAAGCCTGTCATTTAATTAAACATCGTCGTGGCCTCGTCGTGGAAAATATTTAATAGCCTCGATGTAAATATCGCGACGTTTCTTTAAAGCTTTCTTGGATAAATTTCTTTATTTATTTTTCTTGTTCTTTTTTTTTTTTCTTCTTCTCCATGATGCGCTTCTTCGTTTTCAAAAGGATATTTAATGGTCGATTTTTCGGGTTTGTTCGACGATTTATCGTGGAAAGGAAAAGATAAGGGGGTTGAAGTTTGAAATTTCGATCGATACTTTTGTAAATATCTCTTGAACCGTGTTGGGAAATTTTATCTGGGCAATTTCGTAAGAGGAGAAAATATTGCTTGAGCGTTTAGAATTAATAATGGGGGAGTAACGTAAGAAGTGTAACGGTAGATTTAACGAGTTCTCTTTGCTTTTGTTCTTTCATATGACGATATCTATCGTTGCTTTAATTTGCTTTGCTATAATTAAATTCCGATGCGTAGATTTTCTAAAAAAAAAAAAAAAAGAAAGAAAAACTGAAATGTAATAATTATTTATGAAGT
>NW_006263478.1:531233-541708 GCF_000469605.1 Apis dorsata
TTACAATTTCGTATAAAGCTAGAAGAGAAACGAACGGAGAATAGAATTTATAATAATTTCTCATGCTTCTCTTCTCTATTCTTTCGTTAAAATTTCAAATATGATGTAACCAGTAATTACAATAATTTAAAAATATCCTTAAGATACTAATTACGAGTATTCTCACATTTAGATAGAATCTTGAAAACTTTCTAATATAAAGTAAATTTCCCATATTTCGTCATTTAATATAAATACAAATGCAAATGACGAGATGGATAATTGATACATAGTATTATATTAATGTGACGGTATCAGAATCAGTATCAGAACAGTTGTGTACAGGAATAGATGTTACATAGATTACAATAACCTACATACGAGGTTCCATCTTAATCTTGTGTCCTCTACCAGTGAGCATTAGACGAGATTTCAATCAATAACACGAACGTTATTAAGTAGAATAATTTCCATTCCAAACCTAGCTTGTTATCGATATAAATCAGATATCTTTCAAGAAGAAAAGAAAAAACTAAATATTTTTCGAACGATGGAAAAACTCGTACCAAAGTTTTAATTGGGTTCATTGTACTTTTTACAAATTATCGTTGGGAAATTTTGAAAAGGGAATGAAATTAATTTTCTACGAGTTTCAATGCGTATTTTTTTTAATTAATCAACTTTGTTTATTAACCCTCCATAACGGATACCATCCAAATTTTATATTGTAAAATTCTTTTACAATATTTCTTTTTCAATTATCCAATTTCATAATTCATTACTTAAAAATTATTAATCGAATAAACACTTTTAAACAAGGAGTCGTAAAAAAATAACGAAACACGCCCGTGAAATCTTAATACGAATCGTTGATTAATTATTTTTTTACGATTCACGTTATAATTTATTCTCACTGAAAATACCTCAAATATTTATTTTCCAACAACACGTGTACTTTTAATATAGCTCTTTGAAACAACAATGCGGATAAATATCTCATAAAAATTATTATTTTTGAAAAATATGTTCCCACATATATATATCTTCGTTCAAATAAAAGGAAAAGAGAAGAAAAAATTGCTCAAAGGTTTTTTTCATCATACGCCATCCGCTTTGTTTAATTAGACTTTTCCCAAATGCCCATCAGACCGTCTTCAAACTCGACAGTCAAACTTCCTGTTCCGGCGTCGTTCATCCGTGCATTTAATTTCGCGCGTCTCGTTGGTACCGTGGTTTCGTCATATGTCCACGAAACTGTCAGGAAAATTTGGAATTCCGCGTGCACGCGGAATCTCTTGTCGTTTCCTCCTCCCCCTCTCCTCTCGTCGATCGATTCCCTATGTCTGCTCTAATTCCAAGCCGCATAGTTTTTCGCGCGCAATTCATCCCTTCTCTTCTTTATTTTTCTTTTTTTTTCCTTTTTTGATCGCAAGAACAGGAAGGGGAAAAGGAGGGGGAAGAAGTTTTTTCCCATTTTCGTTTCGATTTCGAGCTCCATCGAAGCTATTTCAGGTACCACTGCTCCTCCGTACCTGGGTATTTCTTTCGTGGATCCTCCTGTTTAGGAATTCAAATAAAGCCCCCGTGTTCGGGGTTTAAAGGATATTGAAAGTTACGCGAGAAGTCGAGACCGGAAGTAAGAATTCCGATATCAGAAATCTTACGTAGTCGGAATTTTTATTTTCCCGTTCCGCTGACACTAACGAAACTTGTGGTGGAAAGCAAGGTTGTTACGTCTGGTTTTGTATTCTTGTTGAAAATGGAGAAATTTTTCGTTGAATGTACAGAAAAAAAAAAAAAAAAGAAAGAAAAATATGTGAAGAATAATTTGATCGAACGGTCTCCATGATAATTAATAATAATCGTCGAGGTATTTTCCATGAGAATCGAAGTTCACTAATTACGAGAGATACGATTCATTAATTCTTGTATGCAACGCTCCAATTAAAATTCTATCGATCGAACCTTTACACGATCTGTAAAATGGAAACTTAAATAATTAAGAAAACTTATCGTTAACTCGATATCCATCAAGTTTCAAAATTATCGTCGAATTTATATAATTTTAAGTAAGAAAATCCAATTTCCTATTTTATTATGCACCTTCCATAAAATGATTATTAAGTCCATATCTATCACCTTATTTCAAAATTATTTGTGATGCGAACACATTTTGAGAGTAAAATTGTTGGTAAGAGTAAAAGTTACCAGTCGTCGCTTTTTAGAGTGCAATTTTCAAGAGTTTCACTTTTAGCCAAGCTTTGACTAAAACTTTTTCTTTTTTACCAACACAATTTCTATTTCGTCATACCTCTCACGTACGAATATCGAATCAACAATTAAACGAACGATTCACAACGATTCGTACAATCGAACAATAACAACGTAAAATTTTTCATCGCGCAATGAATTTTTTTACACTCGATTCTTTCTTTCCTTCCTTCCTTCCTTTTCTCGCTTGTGTTTCTCAATCTCAGCTACAGACAAATTTATTAAAATCATTATTAGATAATTACATCGAATATGAGACACATTAATTTTAACAAGATCTTTAGCGAGACCAATTAAGGCTACTTTCGATTGACTTTTATCGATTTGGAATTAAGTGGCTTAACGACTTCCGCGGAAATTTCATCCCCATAACGAAATTGCAGAAGTTTGCGATGCACTCGACGGGGTTCCCAATGCCCAATTTCCAATTTCGTGTTGCGCCATTGTTGCTCGTACACTTGCCGAATTCGTCAATAACGACGGGCACAAAGCTCGATTTCCATACGGCGTGTACCGCGTAAAAAGGGCGGAGGAGGAAAAAAAAGAAAAAAAAGTAGCAGAAAAAATGCATATTGCGATAAGTGGAGGCAAACCCACGGTTCCTATTTTCCAATATTCAGATTTCAGGATGTGTCGTGCGTTTCTTTTTATTTTCCATCGGGATTGGGACAGTTTTTAAATTTTGATTTCGTATTTGCTGTTTTTTGATATATTTTCTCCTTTTTTTTCCCCCTTTTTTCGTGGACGTTGTTCGAATGCCAGGATTTTTTTTTTCCGAATATATTATTGTTACGTTTTGATTATTATTGTAGAAAATTTTTGAAAAGATTTTGAATAATGGATTTTCGTAAATCTAGAATGAAATTCTTGACGAAATTTTACATCGAAGTTTTTGTTTTAAACATTTTTTTCCAATTTGAAATTTATAATAGATGATATTTCGCTGGAAAATATTAATAATAAAAACGATAATATTAGGAGAAATTAAGATAAATTCTTAAAATATCCAATGATCCTATTCTCGCCCATAAATGATTCATCATGCGACATTTGCGACAACTCAGTGACATTTCATTATCGATCCAACAAATCTCAAATCAATGGAATTAGATTATAAATCTAATATATCCTTGGAATGCGTGACATCATCTTGAACAGACTTTAATTTCGTATCGTAACATAACTTTACAGATCATCGAGAAACGCGTAACTTTTAACTTTGTAATTGTTAATCAATTTTTTTTTACGCTTAATAAATTATTATCTTCCATTCCATAAGATTTAATAGCACTCAAGAAGAACGAAACAAAAAAGACGAAAAAAAGTTACAAAAAAAATTACTTACAAAAATTTTTAATTTTTCCGATTGTAAATTTCATTCAAAGAGTTGTATCCCCATAAATTTTGAAATAGAATTCGCATTCTTCTTCGATTGCCAAGATCCAATGTATAATCCCGTCAATTAATCCTTCGAACTTTACGAAGTTGGAAGAATCTTGGTGCAAAATCTTTAACGCCGCGACGATATCATTCGACGTATCGATTCGCTGAAACGCAATCACTCTTGGGAGCGTGGAGATGCTAACTTCCTAATTCATACAAAAAGTTCACGTCTGAAAGTTTGCACCTGTACTTCGTTAAGTGCGAAACTTTCGAACGAGAAAATGGCATCGAGTTTACCCGAATACCCATAGCTCCCCCCTCCCCCCCATGGAAATAAAATAATTTAATTAGAGAATCAAGACTGTGAAGTGAGGCCTCGTCAACGAGCTCGAAATTTTCTTAATGGGGAGCAAAATGTGTCTTCCAAGATACGAATTGAAACTCGCGTCCCTTTGTTGAATTTCAATATTTTCAAGATTTAGTTCTCATTTATGCGATCGAGAAAATTTTAACAAGGAAATTTTACCCCTATTTCGTTCCTCTCTACGAAAATTTTGATTTTTTTTTTTTTCCAAATTGAAGAATTATTATCGAGCAAATTCTTATTTCTGTTTATCGATTTTATTTTTATCTTTATAAGCAAATTCCTATGATGACGATTATTTAAATTCAAATTTTATTAAGAACCTTTCTTTACTCAACAATGTTTCATTTCCATTACATTTTCCTTTCCTAAAACTCCTCGCGTTCGTAATAATTTAGAAATCCAAAATTTTTTGGTAGAAGCTTCCATCTCCATTTTCCATCTTTCATTCTTATGCAAATCCCCTGTGATCGTAATAACACAGAAATTAGAAGAATTTCCATAAAAAAATATATTTCCTTATCCATTCGTGTATTCCGAAATATATCCATCGTTGTAAACGTGACGTATATATATATAAATAATAATATATTGAAGGATAATATATTGAGAGGGCATCTTCAAGTCCGCAAACATATTAATTCCGTAAACCACGGAATAAAAGGAGGAGAGTATCTCTAAGCTCGTGTCGCACGCTAAATAATCGCACGCTTTAATTTCGCGCCGGATATATCGCGTGCTTTAGCCGAGGCCAGGATTCATCAGAAGCGTATATACACGTCGCGTGTAACCATATATATATATACCGGGTGTACACATGGCATTTAATCTCGACCGGTTATATTTTATCACGTTCCCCGCGTTTCGGATGGCCGAATTTATTTTCGACGGTGGTAGCGAAGATACGATAAAAGGAATAAACGAAACTTAAGGCAACATCGTAAAAGTCGGTACGTGTACGGAAATACGTTGTTCGGCCATCGTAAAAATCAGGTGTACGATTAAACGAAAATGTGTTGTTCGAATGTTGGTTGCTTGTTGGAACTTTTTACATTATATATTTCGTATATATGCGTCGTCTTTTTAAATTTAATAATAAAATTTTCTTATCCGCATTTCGAGAAAAATATTAACTCTACATTAGAAAATTACAATTGTATCACAATTACTTGTAAAATTTATTATTTTAATTTTTTAATAGCGGTCCAATTTTAACGCGAAATCTCGGGATTACATTTCTAGAATTACGATCTTTTCTTAAACCGTTTCTATGGAATTCTACACTGCTATTTGATGGCTTCGAATATTCAATTTTGTTAATGATAATCTCTATTACTCTCGCGTGCGTACATCGTGGCCAAAAAAAAAAAAAAAGAAAGAAAAGAAAGAAAAAACGCGAGTTTCCTCGAGTCGGCGAGATGGAAATAAACGAAAAGTTTGAAAAAGCGCAGCGTGCCACGATGCATATTCGAATGGGGAGCAGGGCAGGCAACCCCGAATAACCGCATTCCAACGCGATCTGTGCAGTTACATTCCTTGCGTTGGTGCATTGTCGATGATACTTCGTGTGGCATTCGTGTTGTTCCGCCTCGGTATAATCCACTGTTATACAGGTAACAAGCCGGCAGCTTTTATACTCGTTCGAATGTTTCCTTTCGACATCGCGACACAACCCTTTGTTGGCCGTCGTTTGTTTTCAGAATATACGTATGGACGCGTGAAAAGTAATCGATTAATCGGGATCAAGAAAAAGATTGCCTTCATCGTGAATTATCACGCCTTCCCAAATAATTTCAACGATATGATTTACTTATATTTGATTTAATAAGTTGGAATTGTAACGATAGATTTCTCTTTTTATTCCTTTCAGATGATTGGAAATTCTTAATTTGATTAAACAACGAATTTTATCATTTTTCTTTCATATTATTTTACTCGATTCAGAGATTATTTCTCTATTTTATTAATAGAGATTATTTTATCGATTATATTTCTTAATTCAATGATTTTATCGTATTTAGTAATATAAATAAAACTCAAGAGAAAATTCACGTCACGCGACGATAAAAATCATAAAATGCTCGCGCACAAACTAACCTCCAAATTGTCAACGTGTTAAACTTTTCACGAAGGCCAGAGATGACAAAATGATTCGAATAATATCCGGTTGAAAATAAGAAGAATATTTAGCAAATATTTAGCAACTGTATATACGATTAAATCAAACGCGTGATACATCTTGAAAAAGCGAACTAGATATTTCGAGTCAAATTTCTCGAACGAGACGATTTCATTTCGCACAATCTCCTCCTCGATCTTTACTATACACAGTTTCAATACCGATTCCAGTGAAGATTCAAGTAATAGCTGTCCGTACGAGCATCAGCCTCGAGGAATTTCTCAAGGAGGATTTCGCGAAAGGGGAGGAGGGGGAGACAAGTCGAATTAAAAGTCGATTCCCGTGCGAACCGCTCCACCTCGATCCACCGTCATCAAACTTTAAACGCGTGTTTGTACATCGGGTTCTGGTAGATAAAAGTTGGAGATCCCTGACATTTTCAGGTTTATAAATCAACCGGTGGAAGCCGCACAATGTGGATCGGCGTTGGATCCAGTTTCGCGGTTCGAGGCTTCGTTTCCACGTCGAAACGTGGAAAACAAAACGCGGAGAATCGCTTGTGTATACCGGCGTCGCGACCTTCCACGTTATGCCGCCGTTTCTCGGTCGTTACTCGATACACGTATGTAAACAACGTATTTCACGAGTCGAGGTTAATATATTATTTTGGAATCGAGTCGAGCTCGATCATTCGACCTCGTACTCTCGTGTGGAACGGATCGTGTCTATTAAAATTGTTTCTTTAGAAAATTGAAAATCTCGTAATTTAAGAATAATATATTTAAAAAAGGAAAAAAAGAAAGAGGGATTATTTGCTTGGAATTAAATCCGTGTAATTTGTAATGAAAAGGAAAGAAAAAGAGAAACAAAGAGTTTGTAAAACCGTTTTAACTTTCGATCGTTATTCCTCTAAAAAAGGCAAACTTCTCTCTTCTTGCAATGGGTATTGCGTAATCGTTACCTTGAAATTATGCTTGCCTGGGAATACAAATGTAGCGAAGAGAGTCGATGATGAATTCGATTCACGGATTTTTTTCAAGGAATCGTACACGTTTCGCGTGACGTAAGTGTTGAGAATATTCTGAGAGGATGGAGGAATTTCGGAAATTTTGAAATTTTTTTTCCTTGAGATTTTGTTGTTCGCTGCGAAGAAAATTACGTCCACGACGATGAGACAAAGATAATTCAAAGTGTAAATCTTATTTATATTATTTACAGAGGATCACCGATGATTGTGATTTTATTATTCATAGAGGCTGATTATGGCCATTAATTTTCATTGTCGGTTTAAGTTTGTCGTTTAATATCGTTGAAAGGAAGCCGGTTCTATGAAATTTTCATGCAAATTTATTTACTCGGCCTGTCCGAGAACGGGAGTAAATCAGCCTCGTCTGGAATAATGATGACTTTAACTTCAGGATATAAGCTCTGACTGATTTATATTTCTCTTTTCTTCTAGCAATTAATTAAACTTACTTTTCGTTAATTTCTTTATATGAAAATTAAATTCGAGAAACGACTTTATACACGAAATTTTATCCAATTGTCTTCCCTTTTTTTTTAAATTAATTTTCATTACAAAAAGAGAGATTATTTCTCGATAGCAACAAATATACCGTTTGAAATAATCTTATCTTATCATTAAAACTGCATTCAAGACAATTTTTTATCCATTACGATAAACTAAAAAAAAAATATCAGCAACAATATCGATGCTCGTATTGCAAATCTTTCTTAGAGCCACTTTCGAAAACACCTTTCGAACGAATCCCACGAAAACACACGCGCAGTTAATAATTCAAGAAATAGCGATCGAAGTAGCGAACTCGAAAATTCCTAAAACAGAAAAAATCGTGTATGCGCGCCACATTAATCCACGTTTCGAGAAATATCGAAAACACGAATGCGATCGCGCGAATGCGTCGTTCAAATTTTTATATTCATAAAACGGTTGAAGCGTTTCGTTCGCGGCGGTAAGCTCGTTCGTCACGTAATCTTACGCCTTCTGTTTTAAATTCAAACGTGCGAGATACGCAGGTGTAGTCTTCATCTCCTGTTTCACGGGCGAATATTTTTCACGGGAATATACGGCCGACGCATCAGTGTCTCGGGAGAGAACGAAAGGATTTTTTTATAATTGAGAAATTTCTGGTGGTCACGTTTGTACGTGCGTGTTTACATTCGTTATTTTCATCGTGTTAATATTCGCCTTATTTTGTCCGTATTAAATATCGAACGTGAGATACGAAAAATTTTCGAATTAATTAATATTCAATAATGTGTAATCACTCGATTTGTGAAAATACGCGAATAATTGTAAACATCATCGTAGTAATATATTTCGTAAACATTTTTTTCACTCGATATAAAATAATCGATCTAAATCTATATTCAGCGTTTAAATAATTTAATTTAATTTAATTAATTTTAATAATTTTAATAAAACAAAATTTCGAGTAATTTTTAATTTCGTTCGTTCGCCGATACGAATTTGCATTTTTAATATAATTTTTTTCCAATCTCTTTTTAAACAATTACGAAGGAATACTGTTACAACCGCGTGATCCTATTATCCCGGACAAAATGGCGTAAATTGGCGATGCTTTTGACGCGAAGTTGGCGCGTTGTCATCCGTGTCCAACGTGTCCCCGTGTCGTGCCCCGTATCAAAAATAAGCTTAACAATGATGTTGGCGGGCGGCGAAAATTTAATGAGAACGTATGGAACGCAGGGAAAACGTTATTAATCGCGAACACGTACGAAATCGTATATAGATACGACACGTGTGACTGTAACAAGTTCATTAGACGCTCTAAACGAGCACGTCGCTCATATGGGTTTACACGGATAGACACGAGGAGACACGCGAGGATGGCGCACGTGCAAAATTTAATTATAAACGGCGGCCACTCGTGCGGCCGACTCGCAATTTCTGTTACCGATACCACCAATGGGGACGGATATTTTGTTTAATAAAGGTTCGATGTCGCGTCGAAACTTAATCGACGGTTTCATTCTGTCGCGTTTATTCATATATATATATATACTCTTTGAATTCCTTTGAATCGTCGGTGTGTGGAATATAATCAATCCACGAGAAATTGTGAAAGTATCGTTGATTTTTAATTTCTTTTTTTTAAATCGGAGATATAGGTTTCTAGTGCAATTTTCAAAGCTATTTATTCGAAGGAGATTTTCCAACGAGATTAAATAATATTTCCCGATTAAGTAGGGGGTCCATCTGAGAAGAAAATTATTATTTATTTTTCTGATCGAAAATATCAAAATATTTCGTGCACGGAATTCCGAGAAACGTCTAATTATAAATTCCAAAATTGTAATTTTTCCAAGCATATTTAAACATTTCGATCCAATTTTCTTATCGAATCGTTTCCAACGAGTTCGCGGCCATTCGCCAAGAAAGTTTAAAAGAGCGTAACCGTGGGTTTCAAAAGTATTTTTAAATGGCAGGGGGATGGGATGCTAGAAAATTTTCGATGACCTGTATTCCATATCCACTATCGATACTCACTTTTCTCTGCATGGCGAAGCGCCTCTCTTCTTTCTCTTCTCCTCCTTTTGACGATAAGCTTTTCAGCTCTTCGAACGGCTAAATTCGAACAGCTTACGTGAAAACATCCGCGGAAATCCACGGAGCTTGCATATGTTTCTCCCGGATACGTATTTTCCTTATTTTCCTGCGAATAGATAGAGGTATGCATCTGTGCATAAATTATGCGCGATATAACCTATGAGCCCGCAGTGCGTTAAAAGAAGGGGAATTTAAAGGCTTACATAAAAATGAATATAGTTTTATAGTAACCTTTTTGTAGTAATTCTACTTGATGAGCTTCACGACATTTAAGTAACTCGTTAGATATTTTAAAAAAAGACTGATATCGTGGTTCTCATATACACTATTTCGTAGCGTAGGTTTTTCCATCTAAAGAAAAGATGGATGATTTATTTCTACGTTGACGAAGTAACGCGTTAATAAATAATTGTGTTCGCGTTTTATCTTCTTTATGCAGTTTATTAAACACGGTTATTAAAACATTAATTAAATTGTGAAATGAATTCCATTTTTACATCGTTCGGATTTTAAAAGTATTTATTTATTTTTTTTTTTATCCTCTATACATTTGCGCAAATATGTAATGCTAATATCATTAAAAGTGATTTCCTCTTGAAATGAAATCCTCTTCAATCTCTCGTTTCGAATAAACTTTTCCCGTAAATAATTTTCCCGATAAATAAATTTAATCGTATTCCATCTCTGTTAATTATCCTTCGTCGTGTTACGACGAATAAAATCGTGCGTTTAAAAGAAAAAAAAAAAAAAAAAAAAAAAAAAAAAAA
>NW_006263478.1:541946-547193 GCF_000469605.1 Apis dorsata
TAACACGTTTTAAAATAACTTTTTTCCTTTTCCTTTGCAATATCGTTACATCGCGATGAAATACAAGCGTGTTTATTATAAACTAACCGCAACCTACGCCATCGTTATACCTAATACAACGAGTCTCGCACAAACAACAAGTTTTTACAATCTTCAAATCCATTCAATCGGAATATATATATATATAAAAAAAAAAAATCTTCATTTCGTTAATCGAACGAGAGAAATTTGTATTTGTATTTTTATAAAAAAAAAAAAAAAAGGAAAAAGAAAAGAAAGAAAAACGGGAAAAACACGAAACGAGAAATTGTGAAAATGCAAATCCTCCTGGTCCTCGTTGATTTTCCAAGAGGCGTTTCACGCGAATAAAGTAGTCCACATTCTTTCGAACATCAAAGCACCCTTTTTCGCGTCCCCGCTAGATTCTTGGAATAATTGCGCATTGCGAAAATATGCGAGCAAAGGGTCGAGCTAAGTCGGCAAAGTTTGATAATGGAAACTCGCGTTGTTTGCCCGCCGCTTTTAACAGGTAATTAATTTCACCTGGATTCGCGACGAGTAAACAGTTTGAATTTAAATTTCATCCCGTCGTCGGATAAATTGTGTCGTGCGTTTCAGATATTGATTATCCTTTCGTTATTCTTACCTTACCGTTCTTCCTTTCATTCAAATCAAATTAAATCTTATTTTTGTTTCTTCGAGTTCAATCTCGAGGATGAGACTCGTTAAGTGAAAACGTTACGTTCTTCTTTCTTAAAAAAAAAAAAAAAGAAAAAGGAAAAAAAATTAGAATATAGATGCAAAAGAAAGTATGAAAAGGGAATTTCTCTTATTATCTTGCTATCTTAATAATTAATATCTATTAATAATTTTTTCGTGGAAATTGTCGTTCTTGAATGAATCTAATCACTTAGAAATCTTATTACGAACGTCGATGGAACGCAAATTAATTCTGATGACGAGATGAGTTTATGCTCTTAAGTTAGCTCGTAAGTGTCGAATTGTAAACCGATAAGCATCGATGAGAGAGCTTTGCGCGTGAGCTTTAGACCGAAAACGCTGAAAGTTAATCTCTGGACACGATTTCCAACATTCCATTATAATTTCCCCTAATTCGAAACTTAATTCATTCTTCTAAAACGTTAAATTCTACGCTTCCTTTAATGTATATGTATATAAAACTTTACTCGATTAAACCTCTCGAACGCGTTAATCCGTTGGAAAAGTGGATAAAAATTTCGAATAAAGTTACCTCGAGTAATTTTACTTGTTAAGTAACATTTACTCGTTTATAGTTTAGTCCACTTTTCATATAACCTTTGGCAATTACAGTTATTTCCAATTATTATTATTATTGAACAAAAAATTGCTGAATCTTATTCGTGATACTTGGACCATTAAATTTCACCCATCAACTTAATTTTGCTCTCGAGCTTATCGAAAAATCGATTCAAGATTCAAAATATACGACGGAACGAAAGTTCTTCGTAGTAAAGAAGTATCCCGTATAAAGAAGCGTGATAAGAATTTCCTCGTAGAGCGGAAGCACATCTCGAGACGAGTTACGCGCGCGAGATTCGAATCTTATTATCGTCGTATAAAAGGGGCGAGGGTTTTTAAAGACTTCGCAAGAAGAAAAAAAAAAAAAAGAAAAGAAGGAAAAATTGAAATTGCAAAAAAGGTGATGTTGGCTCCTCGATGTCTTTGGATGGCAATTTCTTTTTTTTTTTTTTTTTTTTTTTTTTTTACCATTTACGAGGCGCGAAGCTTTCGCTAAATGTGACTACTTTACGAGAGAGAGAGAAGTACGTTTTTCTCCCCTTATCTTTGCTCTGTGAACAGTGAAAGGCAGAAATGCATTTCTTGAACACGGTACAAACGTGCTGTTCGGCTCGTTCATTCGTTCGTTCATTCATTCATTCATTCGTCCTTAGATCGTTCCGTTTTAACGCTCTTTGTCCCATGAACCTTTTTTTTTTTTTTTTTTTTTTTTTTTTTTTTCTTTATTTCCACCCCTTGGAGTCTTGATCAAAGGGAGACATTTTCTTGGAAAGGTTGCAATTAACGAGGACTGGGTATTTAAAGAGTAGTGGCGGATCGGTGAATGAAAGGTATAAAGAAGGTCAGTTTTGCGTAGATACAATGAAATTTGTGGAATTTTGTAAAATTTTTTTTTCTTTTTTAGGGAAGGTGAATCGAAGATGCAACAATTATCTTTTTAATTGGTTAGCAATTTAAGGTGCAATTTGAAAAGTTTTCTTTCAATTTTTAAAATACTCAACAAGTTTTAGAAAAATTAGATTCGACGAGTTGTTAAATATCTCTAATCAGAAAGAATCAAAAGATTCTCGATCGATATCGTGGAAAAGTACATCGAGAAAGAGACGTAAATGAAACCCGAGAAATACGATTAAATTGGCCATTATGTTTTTTAATTGTGACAGGTATCGAATCGTTTCCACTCCGTTGATAAATTTTAATTAAACAGGAATCAACGTGTTTAATAATCAATCAAACTGAGATGATGACCGATCTTTCAAATGGCTGACAAAATTGAATTTATTCAGTCGTTCGAATATCGAACGAGCCAATTAATATTTCACCATCTCTAGTAAATTTACTCGAAATCGTGCGCGTCTTTTGCTCAAAATTTCTTTGTTAACGAAAGAGAGAAGAAGAGATGTCAAAGAACGGGGAAAAAAAAAAAACAAAAAAAAGAAAACAGAAAATTGACACCTTCGCGGATATTCCCGTCAGGAAAGAAACATCGTTCGATCATTCATAACCACGCATGACATATTCGATATACCAGGCATCTGCCAGGCATCGAAAATTATTTAACAACGCATCAATTTCCCGCAAACCACGAACCGTCGGATAATTGACTGGTGATACCGCAGGCTTTCATTGTGTCACAAAATGTCGAACGCGCGTAAAACTAGACCGGAAGAGTGTGAAATGCGTCGCGTTTACCGTGTTATTTTGCGACATGTGCCCGTTATGAAACAAAATACGAAATCGTTTGAATCGTTTTTGTTGTTGAAAATTTCGAAATCTGGAAATGGTAATGGAAAATTTTGGAACGCTTTTTAACAGAGATCGACAAAAAAAGCGATGGATTGTATTTTACGGATCAGTTGAAATTTTTGATTAATCATTTTAAATTGTAAAAATTACTATATGCGAAGAATAATCGATTAAGAGAATAAAGAGACAGTTTCAACGTGGTATCTTCCAATACCATCGCAATATTGACAGTATATAATTCCAACTCGATCAAAGAATATTTTAATCTCTAATTTAAATCCTATTAAAATAAGAAAGAAATTGAAGTTGCTATAACTTCGAAGATAATGACTTCCGGACATAACGAGCGAACGATCGTTAGAACCACGAAACATTACTCTTCAAAACGTTTTTTCGTTTATTCCAATACGGCTTGTGGTTTCTGAAATATCGTCGCACGAAGAAAAAAGTAACGAAAAAAGTAAAGTTTCATCGCTTATCTCAAACCTGCACAAACTCCATTAAAAATTAGGAAAACTTTGAATCGCTATAACTTCGAAGATAATGACTTTCGGTCAACGAGTGGAGAATCGTTGGAAGCGCGATACCTTTCCCTTTAAAACGCTTTTTTGTTTATCTCGATACAACTTCCGGTTCCCGAGATATCGTCGTATAAAGAGAAAGATAATTTTTAATCGTTTACTCGGATCTCTCGCTCGCGCCTCGTCCCATTCCAATCTCCAGACAAACGACAGACACAATTCCTGGAAAACCATACGTACGCATTTGAAGAAAAAGATATGGGTCGTGGCCCCCATTCATAATCTTCGCAATCGTCTTAAGCGCTATAGACGCTTCGAGCTCTTACATGTCGGCAACCGATTGAGATATCGGGATAAAACAAAAAGCGACTTGAACAGTTCTCTCCATTTTAGTAGGTATTTCGACGATAAAATTTTAATTTTGTTCACTTTCTTCTCTATTTTTTTTTTTTTTTTTTTTTTACACGAAACGTTGAAGTTTCGTTTACGACTTTGCTCTTTGATCCGAATGCAATGATCCGCCTTTGTTTTTGTACGTAATTTATCAAAATTCTGGTTGCCGTACGAAAATGAATATTCATAGATACGAAAAAGGAAGTCACGTGTATAAAGCAATACGCGCAATTGAAAAGCTCAATTTGGAAACGCTCGTTCATCCAACACAGCTGTAAAGTTGCGGTATGGTGGCCGGATTTTTCGACGGATCTCCGCCCCTTCGTAAATACGACCGGGGCGAAATTGAATAAAATCCTCCTGGGGAGGGGGGAGGGTATGAAAGCGACGAGGACACAAGAGGACAAAAAACAATTTTTCCTCTGCGTTTTATTTACTCGGGCGATTTCATACGCGGTTCCCGAACTTTATTTGTACGGCTATATCTTTAATAAACAAATCCCGCGAGAAAGAGAAAGGAAAAATGCAAGAAACGGATTTTGGGATAGTCGGTGAAAGGAAGTATAGGGGTGAAATAAATTTATCGGTCTATCGGTTATTGGTTTACGCGGCCATTTTCTCGAGGAATTTCTGCGTGAGATTAGTTTCCTCATCCGTTTCTCTGCCGAATCAACCTTTTATAAATGTGGGTCAATTATTCGCGTTGATTTTATTTTTTTTATCGGATTTATCGTCGTTACAGACAAGTTTTTATTTTGTCGCTCGTAATTGGATAAAACTGTTTTTCGTATTGTACAACGAATTTGTAAAAATCAAATGTAACGCAAAAATATTTAAAAGAAATGTAAAGGCTAAAATCTATAATATACAAAATTTGATATTTTTTTCTGCATTGACTTATTTTAATATTGCATTAAATACTTTTTCGTTACATTTAAATTTATCGATTACTGAGTGATTGATTAAGAAATAGATAAATAAAATAATTACTTTTATCGAAAAAAGGAAAATTACAGCAAAATATCAACAAATCTAACAATGAAAAGACGAATTTCCGGCGAACTTTTGATCACGTGGGAATCATACTTGCTCGTTTTCTCTGAAAACATTTATAAGCACGGTAATTCAACACCGTGCTCCGTATATTTCCCTTATCCTCCGTATTCTTCGAAACTGCTGGCAAGAAAAAAATATCCCCCAACACGAACAATACGAGAGTCTTGCATAAAATATAAAGTCCTCCAGTGAAAGAGAGAGAGAGAGAGAGAGAGAGAGAGAGAGAGAGAGAGAGAGAGAGAGAGAGAGA
>NW_006263478.1:547265-550052 GCF_000469605.1 Apis dorsata
ATATTCTCGAAACAAACACAACTTTGTAAAACTCGGCCCACGAATCTCGCCGTTCTCCCTCGCGAAACAAAGAGTTTCACATTCGAGTTTCACGTCTGTGAACGGGATCTGGCTCTTGTCAAGAGAAATTCTGTTCCGTAAGGGGAGCCCGAGAGGCGGGAAAAAATTCTTGGAAAAATTCTTAGAAGAAAGAAAAACAGCTGCGAGAAAAGGGAGTCTGAGAAATTGATAAACGAACTTCATTGCACCCTTTAACAGAAACACTACCTATATCTGGTTTCTGGTTAAAACGTGCTCTCTCTCTCGTGAAAACACCGCGAAAAACATTCTGGAAATATTTGGCGAGAAACATACGACGTATGAAGAATAATGGAACCTTTTTTTCTTTTTTTTTTTGCTTTAAAGAATCGTTAATGCAAAAGTTGTGTTGCGACCCGAAAATATCCCTTTGAATTAACTCGCTTAACTGCTTTTTTCTCTTCCAAGCGAAATTCCATCGTTGCGAAGGAAGAAGAAATTTTACAGAAAATTATCATTCGAGTGTGGAATGAATATAAGAAAAATTCTATTGTATTCTCATAACGATGAATTTGATCGCGAAAAATTATAAACAAGAAAATATATACTTGTGCACGATCGATAAACAAGCAAGATACTCGAAATTCTCGAAATCATCCCGAGACAAATTCCACTAATCGAATAGCTACTAAAAAAAAAACATACGATACCCCGTTAAGGGAGGAGGAGGAGGACGGATCAGAGGGTACAAGAGGGATCGTTGACGGAGCGAAACACCCCTTTGTGCTCGTTAAATCGTCGGTGAAAAGCAACGAAGATGAATCCGCACCGGAGAAATATTCTTTATCGTCAAAAGCTCGACGCACAAAAGATACTCTCTTCATCAGCCTCCCCTTTATCGCGAGTATCCCTTCACGATTCACCCCTTCGCCCCTTCCCCAACCGTTTCCACGTCTTTCTTTTCCTCTTCGAGACAAAGTTGTCCCGCGTTTTCGTCATTCGAGAATGATAGAAAACGCACACACGTGAGCCAAGACGAAAATAATATTCGCGAGTAGCAGTTTCTCGGTCTCTGAAAAATAGACGAAGAGAGAGAGAGAGAGGGAAAATGGAGAAACAATGGAGCGCGCAGTGTATTAAGGGATTATCATCCGAAAAGCGATCCTTTGTCGCAGGAGGGTGAAACTGGAGGAACCTGCGCGATATCCGCAGTGCGTATGCCGCACGCTCGTGACCCGTTTCGAACGCTCGTCTGAATATATCCAAGGAATAACGAGGGAACGCACCATTGTTTCGATGGTTTCTCGTTTTGGGGAGGTGGAGAGAGGGGGAGAGTCTCCTAGCGCGATGGAACATCGCGGATGAGGCAAGGACGCGGTGTCCATTACGAAGGAATGGACGAGATTTTCAATCTCTTTCTCTCCGTCCATCTCTCCATTTCACGCGAAATAAAAGCTATCGTGACGATCGTTTCTCGACAGTTTCCTTTCCTTTCGATTTTGTGGAATAAGGAATTCATCATGGATCGAATTCACAGAATTCATATATTCAATATTTCGTCAATTGAAAGTCCAAGTCCAATCGAGAATTATCTCGATGTATATACTAATTTAAAGTTAAAAGGAATTTATTGGACTGTGCTTTCTCGTCGCGAAATAAAAGCTATCGTGACGATCGTTTCTCGACAGTTTCCTTTCGATTTTGTGGAATAAGAAATTCATCATGGATCGAATTCACAGAATTCATATATTCAATATTTCGTCAATTGAAAGTCCAAGTCCAATCGAGAATTATCTCGATGTATATACTAATTTAAAGTTAAAAGGAATTTATTGGACTGTGCTTTCTCGTCGCGAAATAAAAGCTATCGTGACGATCGTTTCTCGACAGTTTCCTTTCGATTTTGTGGAATAAGAAATTCA
This sequence comes from Apis dorsata, assembly GCF_000469605.1. Lineage (NCBI taxonomy): Eukaryota > Metazoa > Arthropoda > Insecta > Hymenoptera > Apidae > Apis > Apis dorsata. The sequence continues at coordinate 549,206 of NW_006263478.1, forward strand.
TCATGGATCGAATTCACAGAATTCATATATTCAATATTTAAAATTCGTCAATTGAAAGTCCAAGTCCAATCGAGAATTATCTCGATGTATATAATAATTTAACGTTAAAGTTAAAAGGAATTTATTGGATTGTGTTTTCTCGTCGCGAAATAAAAGCTATCGTGACGATCGTTTCTCGACAGTTTCCTTTCGATTTTGTGGAATAAGAAATTCATCATGGATCGAATTCACAGAATTCATATATTCAATATTTCGTCAATTGAAACTCCAAGTCCAATCGAGAATTATCTCGATGTATATAATAATTTAAAGTTAAAAGGAATTTATTGGACTGTGCTTTCTCGTCGTGCTCTGCTCCAGCCCAGATACGTGTATATACAGGAAAAATTGAGGAAGATTTTTCAGTTTCCCCTGGCCGTGGGTAAAACCGTTAGAAAAAGAGTGGCCTCTTATCGGGAGTGTGTTGACTAGTTAGCAAGATGAAGAAGAAGAAACCGGAGCTCGCCCGGAAAGTCTTTTACGGACATTTGACAGGGATCCGTCTACGTCAGGTTCTTGATACGAGGCCCGAGGTGAGCACCCGAGAGAGGACAAGGCTGCCTCTGTACTCGTTCCAATTGGTCTGTTAATGGCATATACGACTCGAATGGAACACGTATTCCTGTTCGGGATATCTGGAGCAAACGGATGACGCGTGTACATGGTACGTATGTATAGCACTTATATACCGCCACACATTCGTGACACGATTCGTTGGAACAATTGTATTGTGATTTGGTAGATGATAATGGGTATGCCTTTTATCTTATTTTTCTTTCTTTCTTTTTTTTTTTTTTTTTTTTTTTTT
>NW_006263478.1:550403-554932 GCF_000469605.1 Apis dorsata
TTGTGCAATGGGTCAGCGATATAGGGCAAAATTTAATAGTTGAAGTTATAAAGTTAGTTCGAATATAAACGGATAAATATCGTTCAAGCGTTTTAATAAGTAATTGTTTAGTTCTTTCTGTCTTTTTCTATGGTATTCAATTTTGGTACGAGTGGTAGGAAAAGAAAAGATTAAGGAATAATAAAAGAATAATTTTGCATTCTCGTCAGTAAGTAATCAGGAGGAAATTGAACATGAAATTTTTGATTTTTATATTTATGCGTCTTTTTTTTTTATAGATACAACGAGTGATGTTGTTGGTAACGTCGAACGATTTGAATTAATAATCAAATTTCTAGGATTAATTGCAAAAACTTATAAACATTGGGAGACTTTTATCTTTGGCTAGCAAGCGAAATTCTGCTTCTATAGAGACTTAATTAAACGCGATATGCATCAACGTTGTTACAAGATTAATATTGACATCAAAGCTTACCTTGCCAATATTTAACGTTTTAACTAAAACTAACCAATGTTTTAGAAGCTGATGAAGGAAGCCTTAAAGAAAACTGTAATTAAAAGAAAATTCATAAAAGAATAAATCCTACGTTTCGTTTACGTACGCATACGTATTTGTTTCAACAAATACAATAATTCTTCCTCTCTCTTGGCGAAGCTGAATTATTATTATCTCAGCTGGGGAAAATATCCCTAATTTCAAAAAATCGAGGGACGAAAACTTCACTTCATCTCGAAACTTCTCGAAAACGAGACGCGCCCCACAGCCTCGATCTTAAAGATGCCAAAAGGTCGACGCTGATTCAACCGGCCTCGTCTTGGTCGATTCACGCTCGCAATGCAAACCCGACCGATTATTTTAATCGCGCTGGGGAATACCATAGCCAGCGCCCACAACGGCTCGTGCCGATCGAAGATTTCGCGTTGGAAATTAATTCGCCGCGAGGCGAACGGGACCAGCCTGTTCTCGTCCTTCTGGTCCCGTAAATCACGGCCGACCGGCTGTCATCGTTCTCGTCCCAGTTCCTTCGCCCGTGCGAAGGCCACAAGGCGTAACAAGGTAAAACGCTGGCGTGCATCACCCCCACACAACAGTGGAGAAATCGATGGATGGTCGCTTCGAAGGAGACGGCTAACTCTCGATAATTTATGCGAGGAGAACACTTCGAACGAACAGGTTTGCAAAGCTTGTTTTAGAAGTTTGCTCGAGAAATTGAGAGTTGCTCGAGTATCTTCTATAAATTTGAAAGGGTGTGAAAGGGTTGTTTGTTTTCAGGGATTTTTAGTTTTTGTTTTCGATAAATAAATCTTACGAGGATCCTTTTAAGAGGGATTGGAAAAAAAACGTGCAGAGCGATACGAGGAATCTGAATTTTATTTTTTTTAAATCGTTCGTATACAAATTGATTTGTATTTAGTTGGAAGTGGAGCAAAGTGGGACACGAGGATGATATTATCCTAATTTATTTATCGATGGCTTCGTATGACCGGTAATATAGTTTCGAACTGGGAATTGCATTAATACGTTATCGATTATTATATAGCCGAGCATCAGAATTACTTGACAGAGTTAGATAAACCGAGCAGGATAGTAGAATTGATGAAGGTGAATATCACCACGGTCAATGTTTATGAACATAGGCACGATCATTAATCCATAACGAGAATTGTCGAGAAGCAGAGGTTTAAGTAAATACAGGTAGCAGCTCGAACATATTCGAGTTAATTTGATCCGACGTTATCGATAACGATAGATTGCCGTCATCCGTCATCCGATACTTATCAAACGCAAGATCAGAAAGTTATATACTTTATTTATACATTTTTTAAACTCTATTAAACTTAAGAATATAAATAAACGATAAATAATAAAAATTCATAAATACGAAAATACGAAAGAAAATGATAAATGATCTGTGTGAGCACGATACGAGTTGAGGATTAAGGAGTGATAACAGCTGTAGAACTTCGTTATCCCGCGTCGTGAATCATAAAGATATTGGGCAACTTTTTTACGAGCTTAAACTCGCAGAATATATGGTAAAAAAGTCATCGAAAGCTACGAATTCAGCATTCGAAGAAGCTTATTACACCGTGAAAAGGAAACAATATATACTGTATATATAGAAATAAATGCCTTTTGGGATAAATTAATAAACGAAAAAATAATAATTAATGTTGACTGGACAGTGAAAACGGTAAATAAAAATGTACATATTTAACTGAACGAATATATTATACGTGATTGCGCGTATCTGTTTACAAAACATTTGAAGTATGCGTAAGAAAAACAATAGAAAAACCAACTGAAATAATAAGATATAAAATATGAGTGAACTTTAAATTCCATAACAACTTAAACTTCTTTTAAAAAGAAAATTCGGATCGCATCGACATCAGAATGATAATACGAAGATTATCCATCGCGGGTTAAAAAGAAGACAGGGAAAAAACTAAATTGCAACGCGCACAAGGAATGTAATGCATGCATGCACGGCGGGCGCATTGCGCGAAGGATTCCAGGCTACGTTCTTCGTAGACAATAATTTCACACGATTATGCAGCTCGACACATTCTCGTCTCACGGTTCCGTGGCCGACCTCAGGTGAAATCTGATTAATCTCCACCTTTCCTCTCCGATCTTGTTCTTCCTCTCGACCCCCTTCGACCCAGTTACACGCGATTCAGCTCGTGATTCATCTCGGAACAGAACGAATCGAAATCCCCGTTTTCATCTCGAGACTTCGACGCGTTAACTTTCGATATATTTTATAAGTATATATTTTTAATATTTTTCTTTTTCTTCTTCTTTTTTTCCGGCAAAAAATTCATATTTCTTCTCTTCTTCTTCTTCTTTTTTCACGTCGATTGGTGCTGCTTGATTGCTCGATCGAGTGGGCGCAGGGCCGATAATCGAATACACGTCCGGATTTACAGATATATATATTTTATAAGCAAACATCTTCTTTTTCTCCCTCCTGTCCTGGTGAATTAGTCAGATAGTTTTTTCAAATTTTTTCGAGATATTGAAATTGTACGTTTTATTTATCGATAATCAAAGTGAAGATTATTAAATTTCTGATAAAAATTTAAATCAATAGTGACAAATATATATATATAAAAATTTTTGGGAATAAAAATGTATCTTCTATGATGATAGTAATCGAGTTTATTAAAGAAAATTTGTATACAATATACCTTCTACTCTTGTTGTTCGCGTATGTAAAATAAATCTCGAATGTTACCTTAGATACACGCGTTAATGCAGTTTTATCGTTGATTCTGGCTGCCTAGAAGGTATCGGCCGTATAATGAAGGTCATTCAAGAGCCCGGTTCCGCTCTCGTTTGCGACTCTTACGAGTACTCTACTTAATAATCTTTCTCATAGAGAGAAAAGAGCCATTAATTACACACACGCGACCGTGGAATGAAACGCGTGAACGTGTCAATTATCCGGGAACTTTGTAATAACAATGGTCGCGAGGGGAAGCTCGCCGTTGCGAGAAATTTATGCACATTACGATGCAACGTGGTGAAATGCAGCTTTGTTACGACTTTTCACGATGTTCGAGAGAGAAAAAATGAATGTTCAGAAAGCATAAATTCCTCTTGTTAATAAATATCCTTTTCAGAAACTTACGGTACAAAGGAATTTTTTTTTATTTATATTTCGCGTATATAATATGCAGAAGATATATTTGACTCGAAATTGATATAAATAAATATGAATTTTTTTCATCCCGATATATTCATTAAAAATAGATTTTATCGGAATAAATTGCAATTAGATTAGATATTCAATAATTGCACAATAAATATATATAAATATATAATGATACTCTTTTAAAAAAATTCAAAGACTTATCCAGTGCACGGTACTCAGAAATTTCTTGTCGAATCGAAACGAAGGAGGGATCTTGAAATCGAGAAATAATCGTTTCCCCGTGAAATGGGGGGGGCACACGAGTTCCAAGTTTCTTAAAAGTGTTTAGAAATTCTGATTGCAACCCTTCGCGAACGCGTATCCCCCGGGGAGAGGCCACTTTAAAGGCAATTTTCCCCCCTCTTCCTTCTTTTTATACAAGCGCGACTTCTCAAAAATCTTTGAACTTGCGAAAGTTCCGTGAATTTTGCTACAATTTACCCCATCGTTCCCCTCGTTGGCCCTCGTTCGATAAACACTCGATAGAAGAAGTAGTTCTCCACGATTCCCTCCCAACTCTCCCCGCGAACTTCTTCCTCGCGACTTGAGCGCATTTAAAAGATCGTCCTTGGAAAGATTTATATCCTGCACAAGAGCAATCTGCTACGTTTCTATTAAATTCGAGAAACAAAATTGTCGTTCGAGTAAAATATCTCTTATCTTTGTAGCCAAGTAAAATTATTTTTCGTTTGTCTTCTCCTGTTTGCTTTTGCAAATAATCATCCAAATGTGTGCTTGTAAATTTTCCAAATATTCTAATTTGTTTCTTACGAATTTTCTTTTTTTTTTTTTTTTAATCGGAAGAATTTATGAAAATAGAATAATTAT
>NW_006263478.1:555421-560011 GCF_000469605.1 Apis dorsata
CTCGATTTATGAGTCGACATTTCTGCCTAGTTCTGGCGACCGTGAAATATGCACGTTAAAATGAATCCTCTAAATAATTGAGTCGGGCAGAGTCGAATGAAAATTTCACGTGAACGGTGAAAGATATCCCGCGATTATCCGGAACCAGGCCGAGAGAACTTTTCAATTTACGTTTATCTCGGATGGTATCGCGCATTATCATGGAAATTATTTTTTAACGCGGCTTATATTTTATTTCGCTCGTTTTACCCCTCCTCCCGATTTTTCCGTCATTTATATTTTAATTCGTTTATCGTTTCGCTTTATCACGAAGAAAATAATAATAATAATAATAATGATAATGATACGTTATCGATTTGCGTTACGTTTTTTTTTTTTTTTTTTTTCTTTTTGAAAAATTCGACATCGCAATTTCCACGTCGTTCGTTACTGTTATAATAAATAAAAAAAAAAAGCGTAGCTTGAGATGTTGCATAAGATGTTGAAACTTTGTGTAACTCATAAAAGCGTTCAGAGTTCAACTTTCGTTTCAGAAACTTCATTAATTATTTTCGCGATTGTCTCCTTAACTGGAAGTTATCCAACTTTTCAACGAGATTTAGTCGATCAATGTTTAAAATCTGTTTCAATGTTAATCTCACACGCGAAATTTTTCCCCGAGATTGTCCCTCTCATTTTTTTAATTAAAAGAGATTAGAGGAGATTACAAAATTTATATATATATATATATATTTTTAATTTCTCAATTATCGAAAATTCGAGCCTCGTAAAGCGTCGATTCCACTTCGAAAATCAATAATCCTTTACACGCGTGCATTAAAATTAGAAAAAAAAAATAACTCAACCAACTCTACTTCCCAAATTCACGCGTGGAAAAATTTATAATCCATTTTTTCAAAAATAGAATCTGGAAAAAAAGAATTCTTCCTTATTTTTCCGAAGAAACGAAAGACTATCAACACCCTCTTTGCGCTCATACTCCACACATTAAAATTTGAAACGAAATCGAAAAATCAAAAATCCTTCTCTCTTGCGCCAAGAATCACCCCCTCCACGACAAATTAAAAATTGAAGCAAGATCAAACGAAGCAAAACGTGGACTTTCAGAATACATCAGCTACGATCGGGAAGAAAGAAAAGAAAACAAAAAGGGGAGACAAATCGTGCGAAATAAATAAATATATATATATATATGTATTCGAATGGCGGGATAAGGATGGATTTGGGGATTCTGTTACTCGTCGTAAGTGCATTCTCCGCTCTCTGTCTCCGCATCTGTTGCAGCCGGCTATCCCATCCGGGAGGAGCCTTTGACTCGAATCTCGTTCACCTCTCTCGTAGAATCGACTCTCTCGTGGTAACCCTAACCGTTCTAAGCTCCAAGGGTTGCTCCATTCGAGACACATTCGAAAGGGGGAGGGAGAAGAGGGTGACCCGGGGGGGAGGTTGGACGAGACGGTTCTTGTATTTCACGCGATCGCACACCGGGAATGGATCCTGCGTTGTTCAACGTTCTCGAGTTTTTCGAGAGATCGATATTGGATATAGGGGGGTGTCGAACGGTGAATTTCGATGAACGGCCATTTTGCCAGGTTTGAACGAGGAGGGAAGGAACGTTTCGAGCGTGGATATTGTTCGAGGTTATATTATGGATATTGAATTGATATCGAGTGGATGGATTGATCGAGGATGATAAGTCGAGAGGGGGGAGAGGGGGATGAATTGGTGTAAAATTGTGCGTGTGATATTTTTCAGACGGAGTATGAAAAAAGATAAAGGTGGGAGAGAAGAATGTCGTTGGGATTTTGTTGTTAAGAGATTTCGTTTAGTTTTAAATTTTTTATTTCTTCGATGGGATCTTCGTACGTATGAAACGTGTGAAAATTGAAGGAAGAAAAGGCTAGGTGAAAATTTAGAAAATTTATAGTGCTATATTTACTCTTCTATTTATCTTTCGTGAAAATTGTGGTAATAAAAGTTTATGAGTACGTGTTCAAAATTTTGTTTATCATTATTTGCATTAGCTAATAGCTTTCAGCTATATGATCGAAAGTGTATATTTGTATACACATAATGGAAAGATAAACTAGATTTATAAAAGAAGGGAAAAAGTCAAGAAATTATAACAAATCTTGTTGTTCCTTTCAATATTAATGATATTCACTCATTTTCCAAGTATACTTTCAATCGAGAACAATGACACTAGCCTCAAATAGACATTCGTCGAAATCACTATACCCTCACGTTGCTACGTAACCAGAATATCCAAACAAATGTTATCGATTACAAGTAGTAGCTGGTTGAATAGCATGAATCAGACGTACAGTACTCTTTCATTGATCAAACAATATACCTGCGCGATACAAGTGGAAATATTTATGCAAAATATACGGAAATCATTGAATGAAACGAGAAATCAAACGAGAAATTTCTCGATCAAAGATATAATAAACGATTATGATCATTAATTAAGCTTCGCAAGTGTTGTAAAATTTCACGATTTTCAACAAAATTCAAAGTTTCAGAATATCCATTCTCGCGATACGAACGAAAGTAATAAAAACACGAAAAATACACGTCCCATTTCCCCAAAATTCCATCTATAACCAGATCCACTTTAAAACCCACCAATTTCCAACCCCTCTTCCCCGAAAAATCACTACAGGAACGAAAAGTTTCAAGCTGACAAGCCTCGAATAAGAGGAAAAACAAACAACCACGAAAACAACGCGTGACAACGATCGACGAAAAACGGATGATCCACGCATCATTCGTCGTCCATAGATGCGATTTAAAAGCGTGGCAATGAAAATTCACTCGGTCGGCTAAACTCCAGAAGCCAGAAACAATCCTCCCTCGTTCGATTCCCAATTTTCCCCAATTTCGAAACTCGATTTTTCCTTTTGTCCGACGACGAAAACAAGAACGAAATTCGGCGAGGCGCAATTAAGGGAGGATCAGATATATTTCAACGAGTGGACGGAATCCTCCACTCGTTACCGCAATTACGCCAATTCCTGAGCAACCATCCATATATCCGCGCATTGTGTCTATCCTAGATGGAGACCCATCTGTTTTTGGATCGCCGGTTTGGACAATTGGCCATGCTCTTTCTCCGTCCAGTTGTTTCATACGCGTTTCCAATTACAGAAAGATGCGTGCACGAAAATTGGAAAATTGGGGGAGGGGAGTGGATTCGATTGAGAAGATCGATGTTATGAAGGGGAGAGTTTCGAAGGAAATCGAGTGTCTTGTCGTGTACCAAGTTTAAAATTTAATAATGATAGGAAAAAGAATAAGAAAGAAAGAAAAAGAGAGAGAGAATTTACGATATTTTTCTGTACAAAGAAAAAAAAATTTCGAAGAAGTTGATCGAATGAATGGAACTTTTTTTGAAAGAATTTTGTTTAGAATTTTTCATATTTGTAGAAAATTGAATCTTTTCCATTTAAGTGGTATAGCATTCTTGAAACAAGAGGGAACATCGTTTTCATTTTATAAAAGATACGGATTGAGAGAAAATTTTTCCTCATCGAGGGAGAAAGTCTCATAAAAGATTACCACTTCGCTTAAAATCCCGATATTTCCTCCTTTGTTTGTACAACTTCCGCTCGCAATAACGGAATCTATCAAATGTTGCATGGTACCAAGTAAGAAGTAAAAGAAAAAAGCGAGCAACGTAAATAAAATATAAAAATAATCTCGTTGATCGATCGTTAAGTAATAAAATTTCAAAATATTATAAAAAATATTATATCTTATGTTCGTGCCGAATAGATAATCCACGATAAATAATCCTTTCTTATTATGTTAATATACGGAAAAATCCGTTTGACCAAATAAAATGAATAAAATGTACATTTGTTTAATAAATGTTCGAACATCGTAACATCTTTGATAAAAAAAAAAAAAAAAGAAAAAGAAATTTAATCAAGTGTGCTCAATATTAAAGTAGTTCCATCTCTAATCGAGAAACCGTGGAAGATTGCGCTCGATATTCGATCTTTACTTACATTGATCGATATCACTGTCCAATGCTTCCATTCAAAGCTTAACTTATATATCGGAAAGTGTAATAGAAAATGAGTTCGTTAGAGGCGATTAGGGATGAATTTTCGTGGAATGGAGATCGAGAGGACAAAGGAAATGGTGGATGGTGAAATGAAGAATTGAGTGGAAGAGGATTATTGAATGAAAGGGAAGGATGGGTTAGGAGAGTGAAGGAATTGGAAAAGTGATAGGTATAAAGGTCGAGGGTTAAACGTTGGCGATAGAAAAGACTTATCGATATCGGAAGCATGGTTTTCTCAAAGATGGAAATGAATTTTGTTAAATTTCTTTGAAATAAAATAAAAATTATCCCCGACGAGATAAGAGATCGAGAGAAAAAAATTTCTTTCAAATTGAAAATAAAGCAGTTTAACATTCAAATAAGATTTAAATATCAAAAGCCACTTTTTACTCAACTTGATAAGATTTAAAGCAAAAATAGCAGAAATAATTAAAACAAATTGAAGATCAAGTGCAAAATGCTGAAACGAATTGGAATTGGAATAACCAGGGATTAAAATTACATTTTTTTTTTTTTTT
>NW_006263478.1:560181-567934 GCF_000469605.1 Apis dorsata
AAAACAAATGTTGCCGAAGTGTTTCTAAGATGAAATTCTTCCCGTCGTCTAATGTTGCAGAAAGAACGCGAACAACAAATGGAAACGAGAAAGAATACGCAAGAAAATAGGTGTAGGCGGGTGAAAGAAACAAAAGAAAGTGGGAGGTTATGAAAAGAGAGAAAGAGAGAGAAAGAAAACGGAGAGCGACGGAGAAAGAATAAAAGAAGGATTAAATGACTAGGGGAAGAAAGGACGAAACGATAGAAGCAGGAAGCGGAGGGGAGCGAGAGAAAAAATGTAGAATGATGTGAAGATGGCAAAAAGCAAGTAAGAAAGAGTGAGTCATTTGTTCGGCTTTATATCTGGCGTATCGTGTTAGTGTGTATATGAGTGTAAGAGATCTCGAAGATTGAAATATCGATGTTGAACAGTGAGATCGCTCGGAGAAATAAATTCGAGACCTGCTATTATTTACTAAAAAGCGTACGTCGAAATAAATGTACAGATATTTTTCTCTCCGCGGGGAGAGAATTCATTGTTGGATAAAAGAAAAGTAAGTATATTAAAATGGGGACAACCATAATTTACTAAAAAAAAAAAAAAAAATAGATATTATTTTTACATCGAAAACGAATTCTCTGTTCGAATAAAAAAATTATTATTATTAAATTACGACAAAGAATAGAATTTCGAAAGATCTTTAAAAAGTGAAAGAAATTTTTCTCTATATTTTCCTTTCCAGTATAATATATACTTACGTTCTTCGTATCAACAATTTAATCCATGTGATTTTTCAAAAATTATAATAAAAATCATGCAAAACATTTACACATCTAAAAAAATTCGCACGCGTTTATTTGTTTGTATAAATTCGAAAAAACTCGAAATAACTTTGCAATTTCTCGAAAGTTAGCAGCGTTACACTTGTCAAGCAACAAACCGACAAAAATTGCTCGAGGGAGGGAAAAATAGTTCGAGAGAAAAGGAGAAACGAAGGAGGGGAATAAAAATGGAGGAATGGTTTACCCCTCTCTCTTCCCCCTCGCCCTTCCCTTCGGCTGAATTTTTCATTTACACTCGCTACTCAATTACGCGGAGGATTTATCGCGTTAAAGCATATTTTGCAGCGGACAGGGCGAAGCACCGCAAGGCCAACTGCAGGATAAGCTTTGGCTAAATAATTGCACCGTGTCGCGACGCACCTCTGGAACACTTCTCTTGGAGTCCTTTTCTTTCCAGTCGTTCTTCTCGTTCCATCCAACCTCTCCACCCTTTCAAACATCGTGGAAAGAGTTTAAGCGTCTCCTCCTCCTCCTCCTCCATCTCCTCCTTCTTCTCCTCCCCCTCCTCTCGCGCTGCTTCAGTTTATGCCTCGTCTTTCGAGTTGGTCTTTTAATTTAATTACGAGCAGAATCATCTGTACGTGATAGTCTAAGGAGGCAGACTTGGCGAAGAAAATTCGAATATTTCTTGCGTTTCGTTCCAAGAATTTGTGATCTTGGAAGCACGATCCCTGAGATTAGATTGAGGGTTTATGTTGAAGAAATTTAAGAACGAGATAGGTTTTTAAATTTATTTTGTTATTCATTCGATTCTTCGACGATTCTTGATCGCGAAATTCGATCAATGATTTGTGAGAAACGAAGGGTGAATGTGAAATGAAATAATAAATTCATCAGAATTTCCTGATGACATTTCGTCTATTGATCGATGTTGATACGAAGTGGTCCATCATTTGTGATAACATTTCATGTTATGGGGATAGTTCGCGATTTGATTTAGATCGATCGTTTCAGGGATAACTTGGATATTAACGAGCTAACGTTTCATTTTTATTCGTACTTTTATTTCAATAAACATATATTGCATCTTTAAATGAATAAATGTTATAAAATAATATTATAAATTATAACAATATTCTTCTCAAATTATGATAATATTCAAATATTGGGCTTCTAATTTTCAACAGTTATTCCCATTAATTGTTTAATTAATGCAAAAACGATACATCGTGCATCAATTTCAATGCAAAAAAATAGAACACTTAAGAGATAGGGGTGCACACAGAGGACACGTGTCAATTTTACATCCCTCTTTACGTAACGCTAGGTTTTAACGACACGTAGATTTATACTAACAAATTTATACGTGACACAATTCTCGACAGCAACTTGTCATCTAGTTCAAAAAAAAAAAGAAAATAAACATGAAGGATGTTAAACGTGGACATATACGTTATCTGTCAAATCCACGTTCTAATACTAATAACCAATTTTTTTTTAAACGCAGATACGACAAAGAATTACTATAAAAAAAAGAGTTTGTTGAATAGACAATGTGTGTTTAAAATTCTTTTCAACAAGCAAAATGTGAAACGTGTAAAATAATCACTATAGAAAGTTAAATTATTTTCCTAAACAAAATTTCTCATATTTCAAGTTTAAACGACACATAGGATCATCAATATTACAATTTTTTTCATTCTTAAATATTCACTTCTAGATGAAAATTTCTACATTTCCTTTGCAAGTGTAGAATTTAAACTAAGAAAAAATAATAGAAAAAGATATTACGTCAAGCTAATCTAATTTTATAAAATATTTACTAAAAGGAAATTTATTCGAATAATTGTCTTTATTAATTCAACATCCGAATCTTATATTATATTATCATTCTAAATAATGGAAAATTATGTTAAGAATACTCGTGCAATCAAGTCGTTCCTAATTCTACAAAGTATAATATTTACCTTAAGGAATTTATTTAAATAATCGTCAAACGTGTTTCTATCACTACCGGTTCTAAATTTCCCAATAATAAAATTCCAAACGATATTCTTATATCAATTACAAGCAAAAATAAAAAAATTCTCTCGGCGGAGAAAATGAAAAATTAAATTCCATATCTCAAAAATATAATCTGTGTTTTAATAAATCGAGAGAAGAGAATTGAAGGAAGGATCGAGCGGGCGACAGATCGAAAGAGATTCGCGATGGAGGATCGGCGTCACCTCTCCGACTCGTTTTTCGGCGTGTGATCAAAACCTGTACGGTTACCAAAATGCCGCCGATGGAGAATGCGCTCCTTAGGACCGCGAGTTATTTTAAGAGAACTGGTTTGGTCGCCGTGCTATATTTACTTTTCTCCGCCACGCCAAAGTCATTGACAGCGTCCTCTTGCGTGGTCCTCGCCATCCTCGTCCTTCGAATTTCGTCTCCTCGTCCTCCCTCTATCATCCATTCCTCTCAATATTCCTCCAACCTGCATCCATTCCTCTCAATATTCCTCCAACGCGCGTTTATCTTCGCGCGTTATCGAACGTACATCATCCATCACTTTCGATAATTCTTAGGCTGAGAAGACTAGAGAGAGATTTGAAGACGCAGCTCGAGAGAACAATGGGCCAGAAAGGGTAATTTTTTTTAAGAATTCGAAGATGCGCTCGAGGACGTTGAACGATAGATCGAGAAGACAATGGAGATTTTAAACCCGAATTCGATTCTCAGCTTCATTCTTGCGGGAAGCCATGCGCGGGTTGGATACTTGCGGGGTTTTAACGTGTTTAACCGCGTTCAATTGTATTGTATGCAGATTCGCTTTGATATTTTATTCGTTAGCTATAGACAGGAAAAATAATATTATTAGTTTTGGAGGTACTATTATGATATCGAATCAATTTTAACGTAATATAATATATTTGATGTAATGATTATCGTGGCAAGCGTTTCTCTCTTTGCGTATTCCCTTTCTGAGAGAGATATTTGATTAATAATTTTTTAAATAATCGTTTGTTGCGATTCATTACATTGCGACGCGAGAAAAACGATTTTTGATGATTTGAAACGGTAATTTTACACCTCGTGTGAATTCGTTTTGGAGATAAAACAAGGATCCGAAGAAGAAGGCAGCGTTAATTTTATCTAAACCGAATTGCTTTAACCGGGGTACTTTAAATTCCAGGTCAACAGGGTAAAACTGTCTTTGTTATTTTCGTAAACGTTTATTCTCGCTTTGCCAGATATTTTTAGCCGTGACTCCGCGCTAAACACCATGCAACTTACTACACCCTGTCATAGCTTGTGCATCCGGAATATTGTTCCGTCCGAATTTATACGAAATTAATGCCACCTTGCCGAGTCTCGAGAACGAGAAATTCGAGACTTTATAACGCGAGTTAACCGGAGTCGTTGTAAAATTTCTGGAAGTACGTATATTTAAAGCTTAAAGCTCTTGTTATATACGTGTCTTGGACCGAGATAAATTTCTTTCGCGGGGGAAAAAGGAATAAAGGAGATTGAAAAATAAAAATAAAAGTTTGGGGAGGAAGAAAAATATATATATATATAAAATAACAAATATTATCGTCAAATATTTCGATGTTATTTTAATTTTTTTTTTATTGCAGGTAATATTTCAACTATAAACGAGCTGCAAAATATAACATCTTATCGTAAGTACCTAAGAGGTAATCTCACAATCAGTTTAGAGATTTTTTTAATTTCACGCTAAATTAAGATTCCCATTTTACCTGGTCTGATTTTCTGTTAAATTAAACGTAAATCCAAACATTTATTATTACATTTCTATAAAACACTTATAATATTGCTCGTGATATAATCTTAATCGTCAAAATATCAATCGAAAAATAATTCTTCCTTTAAATTATAATTACGATGATTCAAAGCTTCACAACACAGAAAATACATTTCTATTATAAAAGAAATGTACTACGTTAAAATCAGAATAAATATACATTTCCGCTCGAATAGGTTAGTCGAACTCGAAATATTCCAAATATCCGCCTTTTCAATTCGTTCGATTTTCGAAAATCCAACCAATCGCCAAACTCGACACAAACGAAATCGTCGCCCGAAACGCAACTACTCTCAGCAACGCGTCGATTGAAATAATTCGCGAAAATTCGATTCCATTAGGCGGCGACGAGTTGGAGAGCGCCACGGATATTTAGTTATTACGTTAGAATCCGGGCTTCGCCACGTAGTTTAAACTGTCAACGCAAGGCTTCCTCGGGGAATTCGCCGATTAAGTCGGTAATGAGCGAGATGTGTGTCACGTTAAACTCGGCTGGATACTCCGCTTACGGCCACGTCTCGGAAATGAATTCCTATCCGGGGACGTAATTCGCGGGGAGGAATTTAAATCGGGATAAATGGCGATTAATACACGTCTAATTAATATTTGCATCAAGATGTTTGCGCGGGATCGTTCATCACTCGCGGTGATATCTCGCTTTCAGATATTTATCGATCTTCTCGAGCGAGACCCGACGCTTTAAAATGCTCGCTGTTTAAACTCGCCGTTGTTAAACACCCGCTCAACTTTCCATCCTAAGTGTTCGATTACGATCCAGTTTTGCTCCTCCCTCCCCTCCCCTTTTCTTATTTCGTTTCTGCCGTGAATAACGCGGATAACGGATGGAAAAATTTATGCTTTTATGCTTTTCGACCTCGAAGGAGATAACTTGGCGATTTAATATCTGTTCCAGTAACTTTTTCTTTTGTGAAACTTCTTCGTGTTAAATTGTTTTAATATCAACATAGAGAGTTGTTTTCTCGTTTAATTTAGTTAATAATTTCTTCTCTCGATATATTTTAATTTTATTCCTATTGTATTTAAATATTTGTTACGGGTAATCTTAATGTCGATATATACATCGATTTAATTATACGTAATACGTGTTAATATATTTATGAAATTTAAGGAGGGTTAATTGTAGAAGCGAAACAAAAATTGATGTATCTATCTCTAATGCGTTTCGTTTAATTTAAGCAAATTTAAATTGCTTAATAATTTAACAGTTAAGTAAGATATCATAAATTTTCGTAAAATTTGATAAATATCTTAATTCTTACAACGGTGCAAAACGTTAGGTAAATTGATTCGAAAGAAAATCATCGTGGTTCGAGCGAAAATTCGAATCCATTGCCTTTCTCTCGCTCGATACCTCATTACGAGGATAAAACGATTATTGATGCAATGTCGTTTGAATCTCGCGCCGCCTAAAGGCATGTACCGACAATGCGCATGGCGTAGTAATTTATGTATCGAGCTCGTGACGGTCTAGTTTCACCATTATTACGTTCCTGTATTTTTCCCGTATCCTTTCCTTTCCTCTCGTCTTGCCGCATTCTGCAACGATTTCAACGTCACGGTATTTGACATGACGATTTTATTGTTCGAAAACAATGGAATTTATATTCAAAGTGAATTAATGGATGGAATATTGCCATTTCTGTTAAATGGATTCTGCTCTCCGCTATGCTCTATTTCTAGACGAATATAGTTAAATGAATATTCTTCAATAGGTTCTTTTTTTTAGTTAGGTAAAATCTTTCCAAATTTTTTACAGAAATTGTTTATAAATTATACACAGAGAAGCGTAACAACAATTCAACATTCTTATAAATAATAATTCAAACAGAATACAATAAATAAATCGTTTTTCTTTTTTTCCTTTTCTTTTCTTTTCTTTTGTTCGCGAATTAGAAATTCTTTGAAAATCGAACGAAGAATTCGAATCATTCTTAAAATCAAACTAAGTTAAAAAAAGAAGAAGAAAAAAAAGTTAGAAACTCTCTCTTCCACTTTCTACTTACTTTATACCTTCTAATTAATTCGAACGTACAATTGTCGAGGCACGCACGTTTCCAAGCCATCCTTTAATTATCGAAGATCAACGTTTCGTGTCGAAATTCACTGTGCAACTGCAACAGGAATCGCATCGTTTCCACGAAACGCAATACGGTTGAACGTATTTCTGGTATGTCTCACTGTTCTTCCGGAACACTTTGAGGCTCGCTGCGACGCGTTTTCCCGCACGTGCATGCGCGCTTGCGATCACATGGGCCCCACGTTGTAGCGAAGTGAATCTCGAGCCGAGGTAAATGCTCGATTACACCGAACCGTTCGAAACCGTGTTCCCGTAACGAGTAAAGTCGTATACGAGGAAATTTGGAGGAAGCGCAGCTGTCGAACCGTTCTTGTGACACGTTTCCAATTTTACATGAAACTTCTAATTGCGGGGCGAATAACGAACTGTGTTATCGAGGAAGAGAAATTTTGGAAGTAATTAAAAATAAATTAAGAATAATTTCTGGAATCTTTGGTTCTGCATAAGTCGAAGAATCGTTAATGAATGCAATTTTTTGAGTGTAATATTTGGAAACAATGCGATTATTTGAATAGATTTTTTTTTCTGTTGGAAAAGTGTCATCTTTTTTTAGTGGAAAAAGAAAAGAAAGTTTCAAATCATCGTTGACAAAATTTTGATTATAAATTGTTTCTTAAGAAAATATTCGACGAGAAAGAGGCTTCTCTGCGAAACGGCGACGAAAGATATGTCGCGATAAGAGAATTGATCGAAATCTCCAATTCAGCAATGAAAGAAAGTTTACCGTGAAATTTGTAATTGTAATAATTAGACGATGGGTAAAGATTATCCAGTCGTAGTTGAAAATGAAATAACGTAAAGGATTAGAAGCGCTGCTAATTAATTGAGAAAAAAATAATCAGAAAAAAAGAACATATCGGAATAATTAATTATATTCTCTAGATGGAATCAAATTACATCGAGTGAAATTACTGTTTGATTCGAGGAGCGCGGTTAATTAACTGTCCAGAGAAAAGATTTTTAATTATCGAGATAAGGATTCAAAGACAAATAACGAATTTTCTGAATGTGAACGAGATTCGAGAGAAATACGAAAGAGTGTTTTTTTTTTCTTTTTCTTCTTTTTTTTTTTTTTTTAAT
>NW_006263478.1:568184-570426 GCF_000469605.1 Apis dorsata
AGCAAAGGAAAAACGGTAACTTGGCACAAAGCAGTGGCAGTAATGCGATAATTAAACAGAGCCAAATACGTTAAGTCAGTTAATCTTGTTTTATTTATTAACCCTTTTCTTTAAGCATTCTTTAAGATAATCCCGTATGCTTGGATTCATTTGAATCGCTGGAAATTTAAATGACCGAGTCTTAATGTATATTATATCAAGTAGATTAATTACGAGATTATAACCTCGTTCTATCTCCAGTGTTCTTTTGTTTCTTAAATAAATATCGTTCGAATTGTTCAAATTGTACTGAATGTTATCGAAAAAAAGAAATGGCGCTTTAAAACTTTTCATAAATACATATTTATAATTCTCGCGTTATTTTCGAATACAGTTCTCTGCAAAAATTTATCTATAATAAAATTACCAAAAAAAAAGAAAAAAGAAATTGAAAGATCAACACTCTTTAAAAATAATAAAATTTAAGTTTCATAAGATCTCAGATCACTCTTCCATTCGTACACGCTACTTCCATCACACTACTTTCATCGTTAATCTAAATTATTACCCATCATCATCATTATCATCATCATCATCATCATCATCATCATCATCATCATCATCATCATCGACGAGGAGAAAGAACGGCAACCGACTCGGCGCATAGCTCAATCCCAGAGGAATTCGCGATCACGCAAGGAGCATTAGAAATAGACCTAACCAGCGCCGACAGGGAACCCCTAAGAAGAAGAAGACTGGAGCGAAGAGGAAGTATAATAATTGGATGTCAACAGGCGCGAGCGCGCGTAACATTGGCGCACGTACGATTCTGCTAACCCATGTCATTCCATCCATTCCAACTCCATCTTGCGTCTTCCACATTCTCTCCTCCTCCTCCTCCTCCTCTTCTTTCTCCCTAAAAAGAGAACCTCTGCTCCTCGTCATCTCCTTCTTCTTCTTCTTCTTCTTCTTCTTCTTCTTCTTCTCCTCCTCCTTCTTCTTCTTCTTCTTCTTCTCCTTCTTCTTTCTGCTCTGCCTCGCCACTGCTGACAACCCGCCGCGTAAATAAAATAAGAGAGCTGCTGACAGTTAGCCTGCCCCCTAACTGCGCGTTACGCGCTTGTAGAATAAATTGATATGTCACCGACAGAGTTAATAAAGTTAATCGGGGATGCAAAGTAAATTAACGGCACCCTGTCGGGGGAGGAAAGTTTAACAGGAGCGTGACGAAGGTCGGATCGAGTTGGGATCCAAGTTGGAGGATTCGAGGAATGGACGGATGGATAAGGGTGAAACAAATCGTATCGAAGGTGGAAAGTACCTCGGAGATTGGGAAGGTTGTTCGTTATCGGGAGTTGGAGAGTTATTTGTAAGCGATCGTGAAGATTGTCGGCAAGATGGGAAATCGATATGTGGAAGAATAGTTGCGTGAACGAGTTTGGAGGAATCTTTTATCGTGTCATAAATGAACAAAGTATCGTTAGTATCGTAGGAAAATAATTAAGGATTGTTTAACCCTATTCGTGTCATTTTGCGACGACATATTTATGTTTCTTTTTCATTTTACATCTTTCCAATCATTCAAGTTTGACAACAGGATGAAAAGATTGCAAGATCATTTTCTTTCTCCAAATTATAATAAACTGTATATCCATTACACTTCTCGAGTCCAAAGTAATTCGAGTCCAGGAAAAGTTATTCCATTTTTTTTAAAACCGTTAAAATTTATACTTCGTTCGTTGATTAGGGCCATCGTCTGTTGAGCAAAAATGAGGCGGAAAATGAATAGTGCCACCGTCCCAGGAGTGTAATCCCGATTATTTAATGGGTCAAGAGGCCCGGCAACAAAGCAGACGGAAATTAGAGATATTCGTCAGCGGTCTGGGTGGTATTCGCGTGTTCATTTCCCCTTTGGCCGGGTTATTCGTCGCCCTCGGTCACACCCACCCCCCTAGCGGGTGGCCAGGCACTCGGCCAACTTGATTTTGATCTCCGACAGGAACACCCGTTCTTGTACACCACACTCGAGATCCGTCGCGCTCTCGTGACCGTTTGTCCTAGAATCGTGTCGTGCACAAGCCTCCTCTCATTGTTGGATCGCGTCGACACGTTTCCCTTTTGCCGTTCGCGTTGCGCATCTCTCTTCGCGCGTCGATCGAGAACTTTGATTCGGGAGAAATGGATCGAGAGAAGTTCCGTTCGAAGTCCAGCAAGATGTTAATGATTCCTCTTTCTCTCTTTTTTTTTTTTTTTTTTTTTTTTT
>NW_006263478.1:570629-571378 GCF_000469605.1 Apis dorsata
TGCGCGAATGGAGGACTTTTGGAGAGTTTTTTGATTTCGAGTAGAGTTTATATTAATTGGTAAAATTAGTATAATAATTATCTTCCAAGATCTTTCCTCGTACGTTCTTGGCTTTTCAACGAAAAATAGTTAAGAATGTTGTGGGTTTTTGTGAATAATCATGTGTTTATTACACACTGTCTATAGATATATTCTTTTAAAAAGATATTTAAAAATAATTTGGATTAATTATTGCTTTCGATAAAATGGAAATTTTTATCTTTGGAAAGCTTTATCCAACATGGATATACAATATATTTATCTTTCAAATTATATCTTGAATCAAGCACGAATTTGATTAAGATGTAATACCCGTTTATGTAATTTGAAAAATCGCAAATTCCCATACATAAATTACCATATAAATTATCTATCCAGACGAATCTTCCTTAAAAACATTCTTAGCCAAGAATTACCTCCGTTAATGATGAAACGTGTCTGCGAGGCGAAAGCAACGATCGAAGGTTTCGCGCACGATATCTATCATTTCTCTGAAATATCGCCGAGGACGCTGGTGTTATCTTATCCGGAAGAATAATATCGCGCTTGTCCACGATTACACGAAATGCAACTTGTACCGGCCACTTGAAATCCCTGATGTAATGCAATAAACCGTCCACGACGGTTGGTCGGATGTCGGTGATTCGTGCGATCACCTCACGTTCGCCCGTTATTCGAGCGGACGGCGTCTCTGCTAATTCGGTCGAGAG
>NW_006263478.1:571533-572886 GCF_000469605.1 Apis dorsata
GGGAGAGAGGGAGAGAGGGAGAGAGATCATTTCCAAATAGTTTCGCGGGAGGACGAGGCGTGTAGAGAGCGCGAGCGCGCCATTTATTTCGGAACGAAACGGGCGAAAGTTGGAAAGCGTTAAATTTCGAGCCGATGTCGAGCCCGTGGGACGCTTTAAATCTTCACCCAAGCTTGTTTCATTTATCAAAAACAGGATGTTGTTTGCGCGTTTGGAAAAGTTTGCGCAAACCAATATGGCGGCGCAAATATGCGCTCCCGGTTCTCAGGGAAACGGCCGCCATATTGCTTCGATAAATCACTCAATTTTTTCCCTTTTGGGTGAATCAGTAATGGAAAATAATGGAGATCAACTGATGGGGAAAGTTCATTTCGTTGGAAGTTTTGGAAGGAAATCTTTTAAGTTGTAATTTTGGAATTTTTGATCCTCGAGGAGGATGAAATAACAGAGTTTCAATATTTTGCGTAATGGTCGCCATATATCGTTTAATTTTTTGGTGAATCAGTAATGGAAAATAATGGAGATTAATTGATAAAAAAAGTTAATTTAAATTGTAATTTTGCAATATTTGATCCTCGAAGAAGATAAAATAAAATAATTTTTAAATTTTTGCGTGGAGAATGGTCATATATTGCTTTGATAAATTTAATTTTTTTTTATTTTCTTTTTTGATAAATCGATAATGGTGGAGATAATGAGGATTAAAAAAATCAATTTTATCGTTTTATTGGTTCGTTTGAACTTTTAAGAAATCTTTTAATTCTCGAAGAGGATATAATAGGAATTTTTTTTATATTTGTATAAATATAATTGTAGAAAATAGTTTACAATGAATATTTGTACAGTTTTAATCGATCTACTTTCGTTTTTCAATCTCTCAGAATTATCAATATGTTATTCGCTCGAGTGCCATAAATATGCAAATGAAATTTAAGTAGTTTTAACGATTAATAATTAAATATGCAAATATATTCATAGTCAATGGGAGTACGTGTATAATTATATCTGCATTTATTTAACATATGATGCGAATACGACACAAATGTATATTTATTGAATAATATCCTTTTCTTTTGGTAAACACATATATGTATATTTAAATATCTTTGATATAATTAAATAAACGTAACACATGTTCGATAAATTGGACAAGAAAGAATTCGTTTAAAAAACTTTAATTGCTCGATGCAAACTTGTTACTTTACTGTTCTGGAAACAGAATTCGATATCATTTCCGATCTTTATCATTTTCGATAATTGAATCTATCTAATCTGTAGAAAAATATTCTTTTTTTTAATTTGTGAAAAATAAAATTGATGGAAAAGAATAATTTAAAAAAAAAAAAAAAAAAA
>NW_006263478.1:573174-577207 GCF_000469605.1 Apis dorsata
GACACTATTTTTAGACGACCTTCGTCACTCGAAAAACCTTCAAGGAAGACCTCGCAACCTTCGCCAAGGTTTAAAAGATGTATGATACATTCTCCGTGATATCGAACAGTTTTTCGTCTTTCCACGCCTCTGCTCTCTTTAAAGGTTTAAAAATATTTTCAACGATATCAAGTTTTTTAGAGAGTTTTCATTTTAATCGTTATTGACAATTTATACGATCACTCAGACTCGTTTCACTATCGTTTCATTAAAAATCACGTCGTTTGAATATCGTTTTCTTTTTTTTTTTACAAATTGTACATTAATTTTACACGTCATTGTTAGAACAAAGTTCAAATTGAAATTCTTCCCACTTATTTCGAACAATTTCCTTACCAAACTCATCGCAAACAACGATAACGATCCGAAGAGAAAGAGAGAAAGAAAAAAGAGTAATCTTCTTCTTCGAAAAATGGCTCGAAAGTTCTCTTCTCTATTTCCCTGCGAACTTCCTCCGAGCGTTATTTCACTCATATCGACGAGAAATACCAGGACAACGAAGTTGTGACGCGTGAACCTCCTGGCGATAAAGCTTATAGTGAAATTCCTTGGCACATAACCGGTAGAAGAACCGGTACGCCTCGTTATGCTTTTATGCTTTCGAACTGTCGTTGAATAGCCGGCGAGTGATACCATCTTCCTAGTAGCGTTATCATCGCATAACACGAATAACTGCGGATCGGTGGTGATTGTTCCTAAGTGCTTTGATGGTGGACCAACTATGCCATTCTTTTTTCTTTTTTTCCCTATCGTCAATTTGTCGATCGAAGAATCGACAAATTTTCGAAGAGAAAATTTTTCAGAAATTTTCAAGGAGTTCAAGAGTTTAATTTTTAATTCGAACGTATATTTTTATACCGGAATGAAAAAGAATGGGGAAAAAACCGTTCGTGGGTTTTAATAAAATTTCTCAGATTTCACGATTTCTGCACGTTTGCGCACGCGTTATTTTACGCGAAGAAAGAAAATTTAAAAATTTTATCTTTCCTGTTCCGAAGTTATTTACGTTAGTATGGTATAACAATAACATGATTGAATCATGTATGTATAAAAAGCTGTAATGTGACTCACTACCGTAAATATACATATATCATACGCATGAGTTAATAATAGAAATTTCAAAATTTCCAACGAATTTTCATTTTATACGAAAATTATATTTGGAATTTTCTTTTTTTTTTTTTTAAAAATCGGAATGCAAAGTTGAGATACTTTTTTTCAATCTCTTGAATTCCATTCGTTCGCGATAAATATTCCAATACCTATTATTATTATTATTAGCGAAATTCAAAATTAAAAATATCCAATAAATTTTTTAAAGAAATCACGGGATAAACATTCCCACCACCAAATTCAATTTTATCCCCTCTTCTCACAGCTTGAAAAAAAGCAAATTCGAAACAACTACCTCCCCATCCACACATTTCATCTTTTCCATCTTTTCAGCCCGTCCACTGTGCCGAAAAATTCCGCCCGCATCCCTCAGGAATTCCGCAACGATGAACGAGGATCCCGGGAGGATCGCGATAAAGGCCCCCGCCGTAGTAAAATTCCTGCTCGCGTATAACGCGGCGCGCAAGAGGTGGCGGCCCCGCTCACGCCCCCCCCTCACGGCCCCAAACGGTCGCCAAGCGGTCGCCTCGACTAACGACGACTCCAGAGACAGAGACAGAGCGAGAGAGAGGGAGGGAGGAAGAGAGAGAGGGAGCGAGGACGCGAACACCAGCGCACGTACGTACGTACGTACGCGCGGAGAGGAGAGTAGAGTAGTGCGACGGTTGCACCACTCGAGGTGCACACGAGCGCGCGGAAGCACACGGACACGGTAGGCCGGCACGAGGCGAGCAGCGGCGGCCGAAGTCTCGAGCGAACGGGCGAGTAGTCGCGAGTAGACGGCCTCTGCCACGGGATCGCCGCCGCTCCGCCACGTTGTGCCGCGCTGACGGGGACCGGACTCTTCCCGTCCACTCTTCGGGAACAAGCGAGAAACGAGCGGAACGCGGCTCCGATTACCGCTCCTCTCTCACCTTTTCAAACGTCTCTCCCAACTAATTGGAGATTACACGCGGATTTCTTTCTCTCTTCTCTTCTCTTTCTCTCTCTCTCTCTCTTTCTCGTGTTTCGAATTTTGTTGTGTTCGCGAAAACTGAGCTTGAGTTTCACTTTTACGAACGGATATACCCGCGTCGCAGATATGTGATTTGTGTGACCCGTTTTTCGAGAGAATCCGGGTATGAATTCGAGCCACTGGATTTAAATAGGTTCGAGTTTCCGCTCTCGTTATATTCTTTGTTTGCTCTTCGATCTCTCGATCCCGGATCCGCAAGGATTCGTTCGAGATTTCTCTCGGAAGCGCCGTCGTCAACGAGCATCGGTAATCTCTCGGTTCTCGCCTCCAAGGAGCGCGCAACAACGTCTTCGATCACGTGTTTCCTTCCACCGAGTTACGCCTCGGCCAACCATTCGCACGGTTCGAAGGCCGACACCGACTCGACCGAGAGAACACCGAAAATCCTCCCCGTCCCCGCGCCTTTAAACCTGGCCCTTCCCCCCACCTTGCGCGCCCACCTTCCTCCCAATCCCTTTCCTCCGCTTCTTCTTCTTCTTCTTCTTCTTCTTCTTCTTCCACGAGAACCGCTCGCTCGGAGACCGAGTCGGCGAGGCTGAAATATTTGGCGCGCCGGTAACGAACGACCTTTCCTTCGAAATCGAAAAGGTCGCCGTGCCCTCTCCCCCTTCTTCCACTCGGATCATAGGTTGCACGGTGGTTGACTGGAATGGACCGTTATAGCAGCCGCATTCTTACGTGTCATCGGGCGCTGTGAAACCGCGCGGGAACTCGCGCGCTGAAACCACCACGGCGCCGCTTAATTAACGCGTAATTAACGATCTATGAAGCTTCGGGAATATTCGATATATTTTCAACGAGCGTTTTAATGTTCGTCTGTTGGAATCGTCGATCGTGGACGAGGCGAGTGGTATTTTTTACCGAGCAATCGTCCGAGAATTCGATCGAAAGTTCAAGATTACAATGAAGAAGGAGAAAAAGTTGGAGAATTATTTCCGAGAAATTCCGTTGAAATTCCAAGGATACGCGTTTGTTAAAAATTTCACCGATTTATCCCCCCTCGAGCGTGTTATCATCGATCGAGGAAACGTCTAAGAGCAGTGTAGCTTTCTCCTTCTCGAATTTGGAGGAAGAAAAACAATCGTGTCTCTCGATCCTCCGATCGAGCAACGGCCTCCTAAAAATCATAATAATCCCCACCCAGATATCGTGCGCATCCGAAACATGGAACCGTTCCACTTGGATCCGTTCCGCTGCCCGTGACGCGGCATCCACGATTTAATGACTCGAATCGGTTGTTGGAAAACGAGGATGAACGTGATAGAGCGAAGAAGCGACGAAACACGGCCGTGCGAAGTAGTGGTACGAATATCCCTGTGATTACAGCAGCAACCGTGTCATTAGCGTAACGATGGAAAGGGTTTGTTGACCGGTTCGTTTTTTCCCCAATCGTATTTCCTTGTACAACCGATTCGACACCGACGAAGAATCTGGAAAAGATCGGTCGAAGGAGATGGAGACGGATGGGCGCGGATGATGACACGTGCGTTACACGCAAGGATCGTGGACGTGAACGGAATGTGAGTGCGTTTTTTGCGGAGGAGCGCGCAAGAATATTTATACGCGCGCGGAAAACGCATTTATTTGGGACACGCGGGAAATATTCATGGGACGAGGTGGTCGGTTCGCGGGAGTGGAAATAGAGATCGACACGGTTGGCAACTGTTGAATAATATATACGAGTGCAGTTGGTGTCGAGTCGGAGGAGGGAAAGAAGAGGAGGAACAGTTTAAACGCGATTTTTTTTCTCTTTCGTCTTTTCCGTCCCCGAGAAATGACCATTTTCGAGAAAACGTTCGAGATGCTGGTTTGATGGAAGATTCGACGAAGGAAAGATGCGTGAGTATTTTTTTTTTTTTTTTTTTG
>NW_006263478.1:577416-587599 GCF_000469605.1 Apis dorsata
TAACGATTTTAAAAAGGAGAAACGAAACTTGTGTTAAGAGACTTGACTAATTTAGTTAAGGATGAATGTAACGGTTGAAATTTAATTTATTATTATTATTATTATTTTTAAAAATGTAAACGAGTAAGGTAACGATACGTGATAAGAAAGTATGATTTATTTAAAAATGATAAGGAATAAGTTTGATAATTCGGTACGTAATAATTTCGGTACGAAAATTCAAGTTCAATGTTGTACGATTTCCTGTAAGTCAGGTATATGAAACAACCTTGTCTTATCTTGACTAGTTTGTGAGGAATAATTACGTGTACACGGCGAAAACCGGTTATGCCGTATACTGAAAGCCCGAAGGAAAAATAAACAAAGAAAAAAAAAAAAAAATACTGGAAGAATCGCATTTTTCTCTGCCTGTGTGTCACGTGTACGATACGCCGCATCAAAGAATCGGGTATGTTCGAGTGAAATAATTTTTATTTAAACCAGAGTGCAAGCAGAAAGAGGATCGCCAAGATTTACGAAGAAATAATCGTAATAATAATTTCCAGTTAATTTTTTATTTAATTAACACGAGCATTAAACACCATCCAAGGACAGCAAACGTATGAATACTTGATCTAATTCAATATTCTCAACGTTCTCTGCGATTGTTCAACTCGATCAAAAATTGATTAGAAGAAAACTCGAGAAAAAAGAAAAATAAAGTTATTTCTAGTAACTTTTTAAAACTTATCCAAAAAACAATGCAGGACATCAATCAATCATCTGTAATCGAGTCACGTGTATTTTTAATAAGAAGCAAATTGAAAGATTGTCGATCAATTTTCACATTTCGAGAGAGAAGAATTAACTTCCTCTACGTTACGATACAGAAAAAGGAAGACTAAAAAAATTGTCAAATGAGGAGAATTATTAAGAGACGTATCGAATGGGGGGGGAAAAAATGAAATGACGTTACGTCGATTAATTCTTAAGAATTTCATACGAGATACACACGGCGAACGAGATACCAGTCCGCCCACCGTTTGTTTGATAGTTACGAAGTGAGATAGAAGAAGAGAGAGAAAGAGAGAGAATAGGAAAAAAGAAAAGAAAAGAAGAAGAAGGAAGAACGATGATGTACTGGGCTCGGAGCCTATTGATTCGTCTCATCTCTCTTAATGCATTATTCAATATATCGATGCGAAGTTACGGATAGGTGAATTCGAAAATACGGATATTGTAATAACCACGTTTGCGTAATTAACGATGACGACACGATTTATAGCCCTGTTTATGTTGACGTGAAATCGCGCTGATTTGTTTGGATTGAACGGGCTGAATTGTTATGATAACAAATTATTTGAAATGGTGATTGATCGATCGTTTTTAACTATTTGATAATTCCATTTTGTGTCAACAAGGTTTTCAGGGAATTCGCTTTGGAGAAAAAGTGAAATTGTTAATTGATATTATCATAGTATATAGAATTAAGCTGATATTGAATTGTTTATCATCAGAAAGATTTCTTCTTTCTTTTTTTTTTCTGGAAAAGAAGAAATGAAATTTTTCGACAAATCTTGAATTTCGATCGAAACCCTTCCTTTTCAAAGAAAAGAAGAATTTTTATAATAAATTTAATAATTTTGTTTTTTCTCTCTCTCTCTCTTTTTTTTGAAGAATTAAACTGCTAATGAATTGTTTATCATCAGAAAGATTTCTTCTTTCTTTCTTTTTTTTTTCTGGAAATCAAATTTTTCGACAAATCTTGAATTTCGATCGAAAACCTTTCTTTCCAAAAAAAAAAAGAATTTTTATAATAAATTTAACAATTTCGTTTTTTTCTCTCTCTCTCTCTTTTTTTTGGAGCATAGAATCATAAATATTTTATACACGGAGAAACTTAAATTTCCCCAAAGAATTATTACCCCGAGAAAACCTTTTTAATAATCCCTCGTAAAACATTGTAACTACATCCTCATTTACCTAATAATTCATCTACATTTTTAATTCGAGATGGAGTGCGTACACGGAGTGCAAGAACGAAGAAGAGAAACAAAGAGAGAGAGAGAAAATTCCATCTCGCTATTACGAGGATGGAAGAGAGGAAGAGGTCCACGCGAATTACATAATCGATTGGCTGCAGATGTCGATTACGAAGCGAGCAACGATTATATCTCACAGATGATTAAACGTAAACGACAATAGATGCATTGCGATGACACACATCCTCGATCGAGTATCGCGTAGAGTTATCGTTATCGGGCCTCGCTTTTTTTCTCCTTTTATCTCGATTTCGAGACGAAAAAAACAACGAATTCGAGTAATAAGCAAACCTCCTCCGAGTTAACAACTTCCTTCGAGACACGTGGGAAGAGGAATAAAATAAATTTCGGCGATCCCCGTGGCACAATGCACAATGTTACGAAAATATTTGTGAAAATATTTCAAAAGGTTTACACGATGATTGTAACGGATTGGTAATGCTCGTTATCTCTATAATATTGTCGAAAATAATGATTCTGGGAACTCGTACGGATCCCGTTAAAAACTAAGTAACGCAGTTATTTGGTAACGAGGCGCGTTAATTGGAACGCGTTTGTAATAGAAAGGATCGTTGTTCGCGTAGATTCTCGAATATGCGAATTATCTTGGCAATTTTCCAATTTACTTGTGAATTTGTTAATTAATCAGACAGATTCGAGATGATAAATTCTCTCTAAATCTGCTCTCGTCTCCGATCCTTGGATGATTTGTTGAAAATATCTATTACGTTGATCGTCGTTAAAAATTTATCCTTCAAATTGGAAAGATCAATTTGACGAGTATGTTTCTCAGTCATCATTGTTCTAACTTCAACGAACAATTCTTCGTTAAATCGCAAGGAGGATCCTTAAAACCTAATCTAATCGAAGAAAAAAATAGAAAAATCGGTAAAAGACAAGAGAGCAGTAGAAATTCGTGATTTCCAAATGGAAAATTTAAATTTTATCAGTAATACTTGATCTACTATTCGTTCTAACTTCAACGAACAATTCTTCGCTCGTTAAATCGCAAGGAGGATCCTTAAAATCTAATCTAATCGAAGAAAAAAATAGAAAAATCGGTAAAAGACAAGAGAGCAGTAGAAATTCGTGATTTCCAAATGAGAAATTTAAATTTTATCAGTAATACCTGATCTACTATTCGTTCTAACTTCAACGAACAATTCTTCGTTAAATCGCAAGGAGGATCCTTAAAATCGAAAAAGAAATAACAAAATCGGTAAAAGAGAGCAGCGTGAAAATTTGTGATTTCCGAATGGGAAAATATTTTCCCTGAATCGAAACGGAAAATCGTGTCATTGAGTGGATCAATGTTCATCGAACCGTTCGTCAGAAATTCTCACTTGATCGCTCTGTTCGTATCTCACGAATTGTATAAAACAATGGAAGAGAAGGGGGAGCACGAGCTAAACGATTCGCAAACAATTCACAACTTTCGCGAACTCGTTTTAAAAAAAGATTTCGGTTTCGATTTCTCCGTGACATTACGAGCTGATAATTTGGTAGATGGCGCGTGTATCGTGCTCGTGTACCACGCGAAATAATCCTAAATACGGGCATTGAATTGCAGCGATTTACATCAACGATATATGCGTTTTCGTTCGATCGTGCTCGATTAATAAATCGTCGAGTGGAAATCAGGCGCGGTGACTGATTTCACAGGGGCGAGATTAAATGTTGGGATTGTATGGATTAAAGGTTTCGAAATCGCAGCTTTTTCACCTTTTTGATGGATGTCTTTTATCGTTGTAATTATCGTGTAATTTTTGTAAAAAAGAAAAAATGGAAATATCGTTTACAATTTTCGTACAATTTTCATTACAAAATTTTTTAATATATAATATTTTATCGGTATTCACACAATTCTGAGACGCGAAACGGAGGAAGAAAAACAATCTCAACGCGATTTAATTTATTGAAAAATTGTTTAAAGTTTTTAATTCGCAAGGGACGCAGCGAAGGAAGAATTTAAAGCAAAAATTCCACAACTGTTATCCTTCCGTTAGTGTCGTCCACTCTCAGGTACATCGCGATGCCAGGTCATCGGTAATTAACCTTTTAAGCGCTATAGCCGCGTACGTATATGCATTCAATGAGTATCATCCGCACGTACTGTGGAGGGAATATTCATCAGGCATCAAAATGGCATTTAGCGTAGATCATAGAAACAAAACGACGAACGACGCTCTCTCGAACGAGCTAGAGATTCTTTCTCCCCCAAACGAGTGGAAAAATTTAATTCCAAAAAATGTTAAAGGGAAAAAATTACGATCGAAGACTACACCCGTCGAAGTAACTCGTCCCATCCACCACGTTCGATGGTTAATTCGCGAATCAATTAACGTTATTAAATATTTCTCTCGAAAAACAATTGAATAAATCTTCGAATCGAACGGCAATATCGGGACGGGACATTGATATTCTGCCGTGATTCCGCTAACGTACATCTATATTCCGTGTCGACGTTCCATAGAATATTTGCGATCGTGCGGCTCGCGTTACTCTCTTTGTAACTAGGCAACATCTGCGATACAAGGCTGACGGTGAGCCGTGTCGAGAAAACGGCTTTTATCCCCTGAATTTTATTCCCGGCTGTTCCACCGCGAAACCCGTCGTCGAATCTCGATGTACCGGGTGTCATCCCGTCGCGTACAAGATAAAATTTCGCTCGAGTTTGGCGGAGAGTTTTATAGGGAGAGCTCCCTTTATAACCCGTTTTCACGCGTCATTGCCGTGAAAGAAAGGGAATTCGGGAAGAGATCGATGGACGTAATATAGTCGAGACTCAAGAAGAGATCGGAGTCGTTTGGTCGTAATTTAAATTTTTATTATCATCGAAATCAGGAAAAAATTCACCTGTGTGTTAATATGTTGCTTTATTGTTCCGTTCTTCTATTATTTCTGCTTTTTTTTCTTTTCTTTTGTTCATATTTCTTACACGAAATAAAACGGACGAAAGGATGATTGAATGGGAAAGGAGAGAATATTGGGCAATTTCGAAAAATTTTAAAAATAAAGTTGTTTAACGTTTAAAAGAAACGATATCACGATTCAAGTGAAATCAGAGACTTGGAATCGTAAAAAAGAAAAGTAAAGTGGAGTAATTTTCTATCGCGAAAATTTTCGAACCAATTTCTTGGAAAACGATGTATTTGCAAGAAAATATCTGTATAAATAATGTAAGTATGCAATTATAAAATATAAATTATAAAAGTGTACTTATATTTCTTACATTTCAACTATTTTAATTCAGCCCAAAGGGAGTCCACGTGGTTTAAAATCTCTGGCAGGCAATTCGATTCGACGAAGGCGTACGTACGTCCGAACAACGAGACGAAACTTGCATTGCACCGTGTAAATATTATTAAGAGGGGGAACACGAATCGTGGCAATCCGTGGCGCGAGTTAATCGAATTTCCTGTTGGCCAGAATTTCCAACGATTTTATTCGATTTTAGTTAATAACAAAATGAAATTCCTGGGAGAAAAAGCAAAAAAAAAAAAAAAAAAAAAAAACGAATTGATTTTTCGAACGGAGTGAAATTTCACCGAAAATACGTAGTTTTTTGCAGTTTCGCCTGCCGCGCGAATTTTTTAACCTCGTTTCGAAAACTTGCTATTGCCCACGAATACGTGATAAACGTAACGTGTATAATATAAAATATACCGATGTGAAATAGTTTGGAAGCGAATATGTGGGAATTTTTGAAGTTTGGAATTTCGAAAAAAATTTTTATTCCCATAGAAAAGAATAAGAATGAGATTTATCAATTTTTCTATCTATTCTAATTTACTTAACGTGATAAATTACAATTTCGATTGCAAGGATTGTAACTTCGTTGCAATGGAATTCCATTTGTCGAAAACGAAATTTTAATGCCTGATTAACTAAATTCCTCTCGATCGAGGCCACTTATCTGTATGCACGTATTACTATAATAGAAATTACGAATAAATTCTTGTAATGGTGAAAATCATCGGATTCCTATTACATGAATCATTCCACAAATAACAATTCCAACGAATAGAGATTTATCAAAAAAAAAAATTTCTCATTAAATTAAAATTACCCTCGACAAAATTAAAATCATCACTTAACTTCGAAATTACATACGTACCTGTTCCAATTTTTACATAAAATTAATAATTCCTTGAATTTTCATTTTCAACCGAAAAAATCTTCCTTGGATATCTTCCTTATATACCTTCGATCGATATTCATAGCCTAACCTAACCTCCTATTACATTGAATCATTCCACAAATGACAATTCCAACGAATAGAGATTTATCAAAAAAAAAATTTTCTCATCGATTAAACAAATTATCCTCAACAAAATTAAAATCGTCATTCAACTTCGAAATTACATACGTACCTGTTCCAATTTTTACGTAAAATTAATAATCCTTCCTTGAATTTTCATTTTCAACCGAAAAAATCTTCCTTGGATATCTTCCTTACATATCTTCGATCGATATTCATAGCCTAACCTAACCTCCTATTACATTGAATCATTCCACAAATGACAATTCCAACGAATAGAGATTTATCAAAAAAAAAATTTCTCATTAAACAAATTACCCTCGACAAAATTAAAATCGTCACTTAACTTCGAAATTACATACATATCTGTTCCAATTTTTACGTAAAATTAATAATCCTTCCTTGAATTTTCATTTTCAACCGAAAAAATCTTCCTTGGATATCTTCCTTACATCCCTTCGATCGATATTCATAGCCTAACCTAACCTCCTATTACATTGAATCATTCCACAAATGACAATTCCAACGAATAGAGATTTATCAAAAAAAAAATTTCTCATTAAACAAATTACCCTCGACAAAATTAAAATCGTCACTTAACTTCGAAATTACATACATATCTGTTCCAATTTTTACGTAAAATTAATAATCCTTCCTTGAATTTTCATTTTCAACCGAAAAAATCTTCCTTGGATATCTTCCTTACATACCTTCGATCGATATTCATAGCCTAACCTAACCGTTTCGTCCCCGCCTATATCTATCCATAGAACGATCGAGGAATCGTAAGAATCCCCGTTTCGATCGATCGGTCGCGCTTCGATGCCTCGAAACGGGCCAATATCGCGATCGTATACGAGCTCGTCCCCTGATTCGGATACGTCGCGTTGCTCGAGTGTTTCGCGTGAAGAAATTCGAACGTTATAACGCCATAGTGGCCACGTGCACGGTCACAGTCACAGTCCTTCACCACGAGAGTTGTATATGTGTGTGTATGTGTGTGTATATGTTGACCGGGTCATGCATATACAGGATGTCCAATTTGACATCTCAGGGTGATTCTAATGTGTTAACAGATTAAGTGCGGATGACGTGAACGTATGCGTCATGGTGGTTTCCTATTCTGTGGCGTTGTTCGTCGCGCCGTCGAGTTTTTCTAGGAAAAAGGGAAAAATAGGTTTCCACGTAGGTATCCTTCTCTTCCTTTTGCATAGTTCAATGTAAATATTATCGTTAATGTAATATGATATAGGGATTTTTATGGAGGTTGACATGCGCACCATTTGAACCTTTTTAGAAAGCGAAAAAAATTTTTCCATCTTTCTTTTCGTGTTCAATACAAATGTGTAGTACGTGAATTTTTTGTTTCAGTTTCATAGTTCAATGTAAATATTATTGTTAATATAATATAATATGATATAGGGATTTCTATTGAGGTTGACATGTGCATTGACATTTGAATCTTTTTAGAAAGCGAAAAAGATTTTTCCATGCATCTTTCTTTTCGTGTTCAATACAAATGTGTAGTACGTGAATTTTTTGTTTCTGTTTCATAGTTCAATGTAAATATTATCGTTATTATAATATGATATAGGGATTTTTATGGAAGTTGGCATGCGCCGTTTGAACCTTTTTAGAAAGCGAAAAAGATTTTTCCATCTTTCTTTTCGTGTTCAATACAAATGTGTAGTACATGAATTTTTTATTTCTGTTTCATAGTTCAATGTAAATATTATCGTTAATATAATGTAATATGATATAGGGATTTTTATGGAGGTTGACATGCACACGGTTTGAACCTTTTTAGAAAGCGAAAAAGATTTTTCCATCTTTTTTTTCGTGTTCAATACAAATGTGTAGCACGTGAATTTTTTGTTTCCGTTTCGTATCGCAGATTGGAGAAATTTTCTTCTGGGAAATAAGATTTGTAAAAAAAAAAAAAATTATTGGAAAATGGTCGCGATTAAATATTTCTTATTACGTACAGATGGACACCCCGTAGACGCGCAATATCCACGCGCAACAAGGTAATGTGCAATAGTTTGGTAATATGCAATACTCGGCCCCCTCCGCTCCCCCTCCACGCTCTCTTGAGATCAATTCGTGCAATACGATACGATCGTATCGTGAAACTTCATCCCGCTTGACCCGTGCGAGCTGAATTTTCTCACGAAACGTTCGAAAAAAAAAAAAAAATGCAGTTGCGCCACTTTTGGATCGTTTATTCCATTCCAAGGTCGATACTTCTTCCGCCACGTATGGAAACTTCCAGATGAAAAAGTGAATTTATGACGGGGGAAATTGATTTGACGTTCGATAGCAGCTTTTAGAATTGTTTATTGCAATTTCTTTCTCGCTTTTGCTTTCGAATCTCGGCTCGAAATTTCAATTTTCAATTTTATAGAATAGAAAATCTATCGAATTTTAAAATCTCTCGGATACGCAATCTTCAAAATTCCTTGCAAGAAGGAAGGTTAAGAAAAGATTTAAAAGATACAGTGAACAGTTTATTTCCAAAAAAATGCTTTTTTTCTCGATCGAAATCTCGTCGAATCGCCAATTTCACCCCGGATCGGAATGAATCGCACGCACGCACGATATTATATTATATATTTCGTTTTTTTTTTTTATTGAAAAAAGCTCGAGGAAGGAGGGAATCCTTTCTCGTTCGCATTCATTCGCGAGCAATTAAATCACTTGGCCAATTTGAACGGCTTAAACACCGTTGAAAGAAGTTTGCACGGCTGATTTCTTGCGCCATTCCTTAACAGGAGGAGGATCTTCCCGCGAGGAGAGCAGTCTCTTCTCCCTGTACAATCTTCCCTTTCGATTACCGTCCGCTGTTCCTTTCATCTTCCTTTCGATTTTCTATTCTCCTTGGCCCGGAACCACCCTTTCAGACGCGGGCTAATTAATCGTAGCGTCGTCTACTCTCCTAGCGACCACGATCGTTACGATCCTTTCCTAGGATCCAAGGGAAAAATTCCAATCTTGTTTTACGGCCCTCTAACCCGGCCAATTTGCGGGATGGCGAAGGTGGATGAATTTAGCTAGTCAAATCGTGTGCAAACCTCTCGAAAAAACGTTCTTTTTAATTATTTTCCATATAAATTGCCCTTTATAAATATTGCCATTGCCATTCTAATTCGTAATTTCGTTCCCCCTTCCTCGAGGGATAATTATCAGATCATTTTAAAACTTTTATACTCGTGTAAAATAATAAGTGTGAAGTTTGATTAGATTATTTATTTCTTGTAATTTACATTAGAAATATTTCACCTTTTTCAATAGCTAAAGAATCTCGCGACAGAGAAATCTTTCCTTCGTCGAAATCATTCATTTACATTCTTGTCGCGTATTAAAATTCACAATTCTCGTTCCCCTCTTCCTCGAGAGATAATTATCAGATCATTTTAAAACTTTTACACTCGTGTAAAATAATAAGTGCGAAGTTTGATTAAATTATTTATTTCTTTTATCAATTTAGAGACATTTTACCTTTCTCAATAGCTAAAGAAGACAGAGAAATCTTTCCTTCGTCGAAATCATTCATTTACATTCTTATCGCGTATTAAAATTTACAATTCTCGTTCCCTTCCTCAAGGGATAATCAGATCATTTTGAAACTTTTACACTCGTGTAAAATAATAACAATGCGTGTGAAGTTTTAAATTAAATTATTTATTTCTTTTAACAATTTACATTACAGACATTTCACTTTTCTCAATAACTAAAGAATCTCGCGACAGAGAAATCTTTCCTTCGTCGAAATCATTCATTTACATCGCGTATTAAAACTCACAATTCTCGAACTAACGAAATCTTTCCAACGTATTCGATCCCTGAATTCGAGAACGAGCTATATATATATATATATATATATATATATATATATATATAT
>NW_006263478.1:587874-599406 GCF_000469605.1 Apis dorsata
GACACAAAAGATTTTTACCGCGGCCACAGAAACCAGATCCGCGCAAGAGATACGCAACAACTCGTTATTAGATCGTTACACGGTTAAGGTAAGCCGGTGTTTAAGCGCATGCCGATTATCCGACCGGGGATCGCGTCGATCCTTCCAAGTCTTGGCCAGATGAAATTAAGATAGACGGGTGGGTAGGTAGGTAGGTAGTCGGCCGAGCTTGATGCAATTTCAAGCCAGGGGGAGGGAAAGGGGTGGTGTCGTTTAAATAAATTAAGCCTCCGAGGTTGGCTCCGTTCCGGCTCGATTCCCGCGATCCGCGATAAATCGGCGTATCTCGTGGATCGAGGGCTACCGATAATTACTTAGCCCGCTAAGTTTTAATGCAATAGTTGCTTACTTCGATGGGACACGGGTGCTAAGTGGCCGCTGTTAATTCGTAATTTAGTAACGGGTAACGGCCAAATAGGAATAGTTATGGTAACTAAGATGTCATAATTGGATACAGGAATTAAATTGTTGGTGTACGGTAATTAAGTAATTATTATTGATTCCAGTTTTGATATAAATCTGTTAGGGTACAGTTTCTGTGATGGATCATGATGAAAATACGATCGAACGATTGAAAACAAGTAAACGATATATTATGTTTCTCGTCTAAAATTTTTTGATCTTAGGTTTCCATGATGGATAGTTGAAAATTGAAAATGCACAAGTAGACTTAATAAACGATATTTATCATATATTTTATCGTCTAAAATTTTGTTTAAATCTTCACTAATGTTTATTCTTGGTTCGTCCATTGAACATTCTTTTCATTTCTGCAGGAATGATCTTGAACGTATCATTCGTATAATTGGATTATTATTATTGGTTCCAGTTTTGATATAAATCTGTTAGGTTTCCATAATGGGTCGTTGAAAATTGAGCACAATTTAATAAACAATATTTATCATATATTTTCTCGTCTAAAATTTTTCTTAAATCTTCATTAATATTTGTTCTTGGTTCGTCCATTGAACAATCTTTTCATTTCTTATCATTCGTATAGATTATTATTATTAGTTCCAATTTCTCGTCTAAAAATTTGTCACTAACATCTATTAAACAATCTTTTCATTTCTGCACAGATAATCGTACCATTGATCGAAAGCTAAACCCGGCAAAAAATTCAAAAAAATTATTTCAAACTTCGAAAATTTCGTCACCTCTGAAAAACTCTCTCCCACCCGTCGACCAACTCGGTTTCTCGATGCACTTCCACTTATCAGAGCACGATATATAGAAATGGAAAGGAACAAAGGAATTCGTCTTTGAATGGTGGACTCGTGGCGAGCGATCAAGCTCGACGAAAGGACAGGGCGTTTAATGCACGTTCGAAGGTGTAACACGTGCATTCTGCTCTGTTCAACCGCTCTGTGCCAATGGGCACGCCGCGATACGTTTGAATTACAGCCGGGCTCGCGCCGCTCTTTCGTGACGTTTATCGTTCGCATTCCATTGGAATGAGCGGCAGATAACGCTGAGAGGCATTCCGCGGGAAAAGTCCGTGCGGAGAATTGTCCTGCTCGTAAAGATAAATCATCATGGCGCCGTGTCTAGGATATGCTAAGCGAAATCATACGAGAGCTCCACGAAAATCGAATGTCGAATCGATATTCGAGAATTAAATATTCTTACATTTGGATTTATTCTCGTCTCGTCAATGACTTTATTCAGATAAAAGGTAAAAAAGCAGAATTGAATTATTGTTCGTTTTTTATTTTTATTTTTCAAGATTGTTTATATGTAATTAATTTTAGAAAAAATCTGTTTAAATTTTGCGTAAAATGTAAATATATTTAAGAGACACGTTTATGAAGCTTGAACGATATTCCGGAAAGGTATCACAAAGTATCGACAACCTGTCAAATTTACGTGTATAGAGTAATATTTCAAGGCAACGTTTACGTGAAAAAATATTTTACAAAATAAATATTTGATGATGAAAAGTTATTATCGTGTGTAAATGGAAACTTTTATAACTTTTCATGTAAGTCTAATAACATTTCTTTTTCATATGAATAAGGAACGGAATTATATTTGCGGAAAATAGAGTTTACAAGTTTTACTTTTTACAATGGAATGGAATCGAATTGTTTTTCTCCTCCTGTCCTTTTATATTTATTCTTCTTATTCCGTACATTCAAGTGAAATTTTAATACAAGCTTTTTACACTCAAGGTATTAACATAAAATCCATCCACAATTATTGTTGGATTTAGGTAACGTCATCTTTCCAACGTATCGTACATTTTCTTAAATTCTTACTTATTATCTTCTTATCCACGAATAAAATAAAATAAAATAAAGTTGAAATTTAAAAATGCTAGAGACGAAATGATCGAGCGAAAATTTGAGAAATTAATGAAACTTATAAATCGTGGAGCGAAAAATGATCACGTTTGAAAATTGCAAGCTGAGACTAATTCTGCTTCGAATATCGCAGAACTAACGGTCTAACCTTAACTGAAGTGTATTAGCTCGCATCGTGTCATTAGTGACTCGATAATGCATTATTAGCTGAACCGAGTGCATAATGAGTCTTGCACGTACAACAATATACCGTGGTTAAATGCTTTGGATATTAGTGTCGCGCTAGTGAAGAATTTTAAACGTTCTAAATCTAATCTTTCGACGTATCGTTTCTTCCATCCAATTTTTACTCGATTTTTAAATCTTCGAAAATTTAAAAATCCTGGAAATTTTATAAATTTACAAATTTCGAAATCTTGAACATTGAATTATTGTTCGAAAAATTGTACAGCTGATTGTATAAATTTGAAAATAAAAAAAAAGAGAAAGGGAATTAAAATTTGAAAAATTCTACCAAGGAATTCTATTACTGCTACTAAGAGTGAAACTAAAAAAAAAAAAAAGAAAACAGACGAGGAATCTCCATCGAATAAATATATTTTTAAATATTGCAAACTTTCTACGAGTTTCTGAAAATAAAAGAAGATAATAAAGAAAAGAAGAAGTAAGCATTCGAGGACGCTCTTATCGTCGAATGGATGCTTCGAATTTCGCAGAGGTCTGGTACAAATTTCCAAGAGTTGTAATTCTAAAGCTTAGTTTGATAATGTGATTCTTATTGCGGCGTTCTCGCGTATTAAACTTAAGAATATCCTCGAAGCTACGTGGATGTTCATACATTAACCGTATCAGACTAATTTACAACGTTGTGAAACACCGATCGCCAGCCAACCAGCCAGCCAGCTGCATAACGAGTACTATGCGCGTAACATCGCGCCGCTGTAAAGCGTATTAGATACGATTTTCATGCATTCTGAGAGCATTTAGATTTCTTACGACGCAATCGAAGCTCGAGAGCGAAACATGGATAACACGGATTCGACTTGAATTTTATCTTTCATATTAAACGTTTCATACGTATTTTTAAACTATTATTTTTATGAATTTATAAAATATTTTTACTCGTCGCTTTCGCTCCAATATCAATATTTGAATTTTTGTTTCGAGTATCAGTTTACGGTGAAGAATATTTTTTTCCACGTTGGGGAGAAGTGAATGTACGTGAATATAAATTAATTATTTTCAGTATTAAATTATTGGAAAGCTTCGTTCCGTATTTTTAAAAAATATTTATTATATCATATCATTTTACGTATTAACCATTCACGGATGCATCGTAATGGCATCCAAGTTGCAATGAAATGAAATCCTAATATATATATATAATGTTCAATAATTAAATTCATAAAACAATATATATTTTTTTATCCCTATATTTTTACTCAATTTATAATTTATAATATTCACGTAAAAAATATCAGAATCGTAATCGAAAAATCGTTCGTTCATGAAGGATTAATTAATTATCTCCAAGCATGATATATTTAAAATATATTTTTCACGTAAATGAAAATACGATCTATCGAAGTTTCACTTAAATTCACGATTGATCGTGAAAATCATGAATTCCTCTTCTCAAGAATAAATCGATATGCAGTTTATTCGTGGCTTCTTTTTTTACCGCGATTTGGCGCCAAACGGAATTCATTTCACGGATGAAACGGCGAAGGAAAGTGAGAACGCGTAACTTATTGTTGTCCCTTTATGGAAAGGCGGCCGTGATAAGAATAACGCCCCGAGGAAAGCGACAGTTTAACGCTCGTTTTGTGACAACAGCTTACCACCGTGGTTCCGGTCTACTCGCGTCTCTTCTTTTAACAAGAAGAAAAATAAAATTTCTCCCCGTTGTGCGGCTTGGCGCCGCGTGTTTCATTGCCATCCGTTTTAAGGAAATTCCGCGGAGGGGAGGGGAATTTTATCCGACAAACTTCACTTGACTTATCTCACTTTTGAGTTTTCGTGTAGTCACGCGGAAAATTCCGGAAGTGTGGCATCCAAGTGCACGTGACACACGATTGTAAAAGTTAAAAATTGTTGTTGCACAAAAACAGTTTTATTTTTTTTCTTTTTTCTTTTTACATGCTTGTAATGTTTTACAATATTGATACATTTTATAGAGTATATTTTACCATTTTTTGTTTGGAATGTTTTTAAAAATGAACGAATGAACGAAATTGCAATTCAATTTTGAAAATGAACTTGAATTTTATATATACTAATATTTATTAGTTGTTTAATCAATTTTAAATAAAGGATATCGTGAGAGTGAAATATTCTTTCATTTTTTTTTTTAGGATTAAAAGGTATTCGTCCAATTAAACAGTTAATTTACCATAAAAATAAAAGTATAAAATGTTCACGTAATGAACATTTGTTATTTACAATTCAATTGATAAAATTAAATTTCGATGAACTATTATTATCGATCGCTCCATTGAATACTTCAAATTACAATGTGATACTGGAACAAATCCGATAACAGCAATAAGGGAGAAACAAGGAGACACTAGGAGAATGTTTTCACGTATTGCGTGATTAATTTTAACAGATCATGAGGCCGATACTATCAGTAGCGAGATCTGGCTCGTGTATAAATACAACGATATCTTCGTCAAAATGACGCTTTCCCCTTATCAATTGTTTTCATAACACATATTTTTACCGTTATCGGTATTATCGGGCTCATTCAGTCTCTCATAACAGTTCGATGAGCCGTTTCGACGCGAGTGAAGGCTAATTTTAGTATTTCGTTCGTATCGCGTTCACACGTTCACCTCGCTCGCGCGAAAAATATTTTTCAACAGGTGAAACAAAATTTCAGTTAACGTATAAAGTATTTTCCACGTGTTGAGAAAAGAATTTTCATTCCACGAATTGAGATTCGCATTGTGTGAGTAATGTTTTTGAGAATTTTTGACAATTCTTTTCTTTTTTTATTTCGAATCGGCCATTATTAGATCGAGAACGAGAGGAAGACCTTTGAAATTTTGAAAATTTGAGACTTCTCCTTCTCGAAAAGACTTTCTCCGACGAGTTTTTATTTTTCGCCGCATCGAGAGTGAAACTTTGGAATTTTAAAAATTCCAGGCCTTTTTCTCTCGAAAATTTCTCTGGAGAGTTATTTCTATCGGACATTGCGTCGAGAGTGAAATTTTGGAATTTTAAAAATTTCAAAGTCGAAAGCTCCCGTGAAAAGTTAAACCCTTCGCTGGATTGGATACCGAAAATTGAAAAAAGAAAAAGAAAAAAAGTCAGACGATCGGATTCAACTTGAGAAAAATACACTCTCTCTCTCTCTCTCTCTCTCTCTCTGTCGCTTTTTAAAAATCGAAATGTAATTGCAGATTAAGAACGAGCAATGGCAAATAATGATGCAGTTAGTTGGCCTTTCAATGTACAATTTTATGCGGTGAACTGTAATCGCGTTTTATTACATTCATTTCCTTCAGAGTCGTCCAGGTAAGATAATTTTTCACGGAATCGAAAGTAGAAGAAGAGAATATTACAAGCGTTGGCAAGCTCTTAATGACCCCGCGTAATTCTTGAAGATCTTTTAGCTCCGTTTTATTGCAATTTTATGACGTATTTCTGCGACATGTAATGAAATCGTTACTTTTGAATCAGAGTGGCATTAGGAAGTTGTTTCTGGTGATAAATGATAGGTGAGCCTCGTTTACAGAAAAGACTCGTTTTCTTCTAGACTCGTCCATTATATTACATGTGATGTGATTACCTCGATGATTGTTTGTTCTCGTAATTTCGTTATTTACTTTTTCATTCGATTATCGTAGAAGAGTTTTACAGTTGGAGATATGAAACGATAGATAATGAATATCTTCTGTTCGATTTGTAGAAGATCTTCTAAAATATTATTATTTATCGAACGAGAGGATTTTTTTTTTGGATTTTTTTAAGTATTGAAAAGGAAAAAAAAATTAAAGAAAATTTTTTTTATTATTATCCTCACGAAAATTATAAGAGTTTCAAAGTAATATGAATTGAATTATCTGGATAACAAGTTTCTTTCTGTTTTCTCGTGATAATATTCGTATTATATCTTTTTACAACGATAATATAATTTATCTTCGCTTGGAAAGAAGGGCGACCAATTTCTATTTATAACTTCGTATAACAAAGAAAAAAACGTAATTAAGGTATGTAAAACGTAATCTTATCGCGATAATTTACGAGTTCTTTCTTTTTTTTTTTCAAGAAATGAATAATACAAAAAGTCTTACGAAAAAACGAATACATCGATCGATCCATACAAACAAATTAAAATTCTACATTCCTCTCTACATCCCTCCTGAACTTTTTCAGAAAATACCTTCCTCAATTACATCCTCATCCGCATTCATCGTGCTCCAAACTTCTCCCTCCAAACGCGCCTCGAAACTTCCCGAATTAAATCCCAGGAAAAACATCTGAAATCCTTCTTCCCAACCTTTGACACTTGGTAAGGAAAGCAGATAATGATTAAGTTGGAAATCGGGCGCAATGGAAAACGATTCGAAAACCGATGCACGAATATTGTTATTGTTTCCACAATATTATTATTGCCGCCATTTTGCATTAACACGCGTAAACACGTGAGAGGGCGCTTGGATTCGTACGATTATTATTATCGAAGCTTGGATTTGACCTTTCCACGTAATAAATCCATGGCGGTTTAATTGCCATGTAAATGGATTTTCCTGGAACGATTTCAGCACGGGTGGATACGCCGTGGTCCGGTTGATTGGGGACCACGTGCTCCGCATAATGGCGGAATTGGTTTACGATCCACGCCGACCCATCTCCATTTATACGCGCCATGGATTTTCCTCCTCGATCGCTATATCGACGATATTATTTCCTTTTTTTTTCTTCTTCTTTTTCCCTGATGGAAGGATTTTTAATTTCCTTGTTCTCTTTTTTCTTTCTCTTTTTTTTTTTTTTTGTTTTATTGATGGTTTCTCGATGGTTTCTCGTTGGTTCGAAATTGGTTCTTCCTCGAAAACGAAGGTGGAAGGGAGAGAAACTTTATTGGGATTGATGAAGGTTCTTGGATTTTGTAATTCCCTTTTCGAAGAAATTTTTTTTTTCGTTTTTGAGAAAGTTTGAGGATCTTCGATTGGAAAGAAATTGAGATTGGTGGAATTGCTCGATGCAATTCTGTCGGATTATTGCTAGAAAAGTTCTTTTCGTGATTATAGAAAAATGTACAATTTGATTTTTGTTTTTTTTTTTATAAAGTGTTTTGTTTATAGGATATTCAGATCTGTGTCTCCATGATCGCGTTTACGTGATTCTTTTACAAAATTTATTATAGAATTAATAATAATGGAAATTTGACGAGTTTAGGTCAGATCGTAGTACAATTAAATTCGCAATTGAATCGTTTTGTCGTCGCAGCATCTTTTCACGGATTTATTCCTTCGTTTCATCTCGTTTCATTTTTTCCCCCTTGCTTAATATTCAGGATCAGTTTTTAAGGAGGAGCTTGTTTGATCAAAAAATTTTACGGGCGAACAATCAACGTCCCTTTTATTCTGTTGACTCGACACTGGCCAAAGTTGAGGAAAGTTTCTCGTTCGGGGTAATAAATTTCAGATCAACCATCCATCCTTTC
The DNA here is from genome assembly GCF_000469605.1 of Apis dorsata. NCBI lineage: Eukaryota > Metazoa > Arthropoda > Insecta > Hymenoptera > Apidae > Apis > Apis dorsata. Next base: position 595,888 of record NW_006263478.1, read on the forward strand.
GCGGACTTCTTTTAGAACGGCAATAATCTTCGGCGTCGACCCAGATTCCTCGTCCCCAACGAATCGAATATTTTCCAAACGCTAATTCGCACGTTCCCTCATCTTTATTTGTTTTTAAACGATATTTTATTTAAAAAAAAATATGTATTAAAATTAAGTAAACACAAAAATTAATAATTTAATTTTTCAATAGAGATTTCCATTAAATTTAAATTTAAATTTAAATTTCAGATACTTTGCCAATTATAAGCGTGTTAATTAACTTTTAAATATTTAAAAAATCAATTTCATCGCGTCATAATATTCCATTATACATATATATAATAATTAACGCCGAACTATTAATAAAATCATCGCAGTTCATTTCCTCTCCAAAGAGATATTTTAACGAACGAATATAATCGACAATACCAATTAAATAACAATTGTAACAATATATCTCAATTACTATTTATCGACAATTAAAATAAAAATTTCCCCATTCTCCTGCTAGTTGATAAAAATTAGAAGGGGAAAAAAATTATTTCAATTCATCATCCGCGCATCCTACTATCTTAAAACTTGAATCCAGTACCGCGAAATATCGAGTTAAAAATTTCCCTGAACGCAATAATTTATAAAAGGAAGACGCGACGAATTTTTCGCGAGAAAAATCGTACAACTCGGCAGGTTAATCCAGTTCAATGCCACCACCACCACCACCACGTTAAGATAGAAATTTATCCTTGGCCAAGGAAAACCGTTATCATCGACGTTTTCCGCTGTTTTGCGCCGCCGTTACTATAAATTGCCGGATAACAATACACGAAATACGGTGTCTGTCGGTATCTGGAGGATCGTTCTTTACGATACCACCCCTCCCCCTCTCGCCACGCCAGCCCCCTTTCATAGGTGGCGGTTATCTCGAATCGCGGTAAGTACGCGGATGAATTTAGATGTCGTAAAGTTAAACCCGACAGAGTGGATCCAGAGGGTTTATCGATTGAACCTGACCCGAATACCCTCGTCTTATCCCACGTCCTGCCTAACCTTCCAAATCTGGCTAATCGAGAACAAACAGATACCAGACAGTTTGTCGCGTCGTCATTGCCTGCGAGTCTGGATGATACGTTCGATGATCTCGATAGGGTATAATGACTCGTAATTCGATTTTTCTTTTTTTTTTGTACGATCGATGAAGAAGACTGATTTCGTGATTTCGATTATTCAATGTGTATCACGAGTTGTGGATTTTTAAAGATATACGGCGATTGTAAAATTAAAGCATTCGTTTTGATAAATTTTCGAAATTTTCTTTCCCGAAAGTAAAAAGTATCCTTCCTCGAAAACCTATTTTCCTATTTCTCACACGGTCAAGAAAATTTGTGAGAGATTTCGCTTTCCCTTTCAATCGTACTATGAATAATCGATTTGGACCGATGAAAACGTTTAAAGAACCATTTGCAATATTTTCACTTGAACTGAGACCAGAAAGAAAAATCTCCCAACCGTGAAGGTTGCCTTTTATCGATCAAGAAAAAAAAAGAGAGAGAGAGACGTTACTTCGTGATCTATTTATCCGTTTAAACGAACCGAGTATAATTTACTGCTGTTAGTAACGGGTACGAGAAACTACTTGCAATTCATATTTGCACACATTGTAAATAATGAATTCGCGAAAGCAACGATCACGAGAATGACGGTATTGCGCTAGAATCATGTTGCATAAATAAATATATATATGCAAGATAAAATCGCGATGATTATTTGTAACGATTCGTTTTCGTTTCGTGTATACACGCTGTACAGTTAACTGGGCACAGTTTTCTGGGAGGGAGGGAGGGAGAATGTAACATTTATTTCTTTCGAATCTGATTAATCAATCGCCATTGATGATTTATAATCGTGGATAATGCGAGTGGACGATTCAGAAAGTGAAAAAAACGGAGGAATAAACTAAATACCAGCGTATTTTTTTCGATTCTACGATTTTTGAATTTAATTTTTTGTATAAAGCGAAATGTTTATGACGACATCAATGATCGATTTTTAAATTAAGTCAATTAATAAATCGATAATAAATTTTAATTAATTAAACATTAATAATTAATAAGTTTAATAATAGAATCGAGAATTAGTGATTAATTAGATTAAAAAAAGCTTTGTTAAATTAATTATTCTCGGCTTACTCTCTGATCTTTACTTTTCACACTAAAAAATATATTCGTATAATCGGATCGATATTAATCAGACCTCTCTTAACATCGAGAATTATCGTTCGTTAATATTCGAGAGCTAATAATGGCGGCCCTATTACTGCCTATATGATACGAGAATAAATCAACATATTGAAACTGATACGATTCGAAGCATTAGAAATTGTTGCGGAATATTAATTGAACCTGATTCTCGACGAGCAAATACAAATTGTCTCCTATACATCCACGACAAGAAAAAAAAAATGGACAAATAAATAATCCAATTCTTCCCCGAATGAATAATACGATCGTCGCCATATTTTTTCTCACCGCGTATCGTCACGATCGCTTTTCGTCGAAAACGCTTTCCAAGTTGGTACCTGTTCCGTGTAAGCCTGGTAGTTATAAACTCATGCGTTATAAATGAGTCATGCACTGGTAAGGTGCAATTACCGATGCAACGGTGGTTTCCAACACCACCGTTTCGACCATTGTTCCTCTTTTCTTTGCGCGTTTTACCCGCCAACCTTGTCGAAATGATCCTCCTGTCAACGCTCTTGTTACGATATTTTTCCCTCTCGAGGAAAAAAATACTCAAGAGTGATTAAGATAAAAAAAAAAACCAAGTCTTATAGAACCTAATTAATTTTCCATAATTTCAATGAACATGGAAATAATTCAATGGAGAATAAGCATATTTAATAAAAAGGGTTCTAAACAATCGAATGGCGGATTAATTAGTCGCGTTCGATTATCTTTGCACCGCGTTTAATTAAAACCTAGTTTTAATTTTTTTGATGAACGATATTTTAGGAATAGGAATTAGAATTTTTTTTCTACATTGGAGATTTTCTGGAAACATTATTATTATCATTGTTATTATTATTGCTTCACGAAGAAAGGATAAAAAGTATATTGAAATATTGAAAATATATAATTTTATTGAAAATATATAATTTTTTTTTAAATATCGTAAATCTCTCTCTCTCTCTCTCTTTTATGCATGGTATAATTCTGCTAGCGGGCCAATTTCGCCGCTTCCGCGTGTAAATGGATATTCCTTTATGGATCGTGTTGGCAAGCTTTTTGCATCGGAGCATAAATTCTTGAGAGCGTTACGCATACGACGATGAAGTATAAGTATTACAGTATAGATCGTGATTATGGTAATCGACGTGTGACGAAACGTTCTCAGAGAGAAGAGAGAGAGAGAGAGAGAGAGAGAAAGATGGAAATTGATACTGGAAACTGCAGTACGTGGATTGATTTACGACTTATCGTCGAGGAAATTGTGCTTTTGCCACGTGTACCTCTCTCTCTCTCTCTCTCTCTCTCTCTCTCT
>NW_006263478.1:599667-612460 GCF_000469605.1 Apis dorsata
AGTAACTTGTTACAAACAAATGAGTAACGATTTGATGGATTCGAATATTGGGAATTTTAACTTTGAAATTTTCGAATTTTCATTCAATTCAACCAAATTTTTCGACGAGAAAAAAAACTAACGAGTAAAAGGTTATTTCGAAATGCGAAATTATGAGAAAAGTACAGGACGATATCTCACGCACGGTGTAATGTACGGGAGAAGTTCATTGACTGAATAATCGAGTAACTGTAAAATATTAATTAAGATTTAATACGAAAGAATCGGGTTCACCTAATTTCTATCGTGCATTAATTCTTTCTGTTCGATCTAAGATTAAGCTTGCGAATATGCAGACAATTCAGTTTCTTCAATTATGTGGATTCAATTACAACGTGCACTTTCTAATGAGTTGATCTCTGCTCTATTTTCACAGAGACATAGAGTTCGTTTAAAACTTCACGTTGTCGTTAATCAATCCTGATATAATTAAAGATAATAGAGCATTATTAATTTGTCATTCTATCCGTTCAACTTCTTTGTTTACTCGATTGATTATTATTCATAGATTCGGAAAATCGAGGTAAATAATAGTATTGAACTTAGGCATGTTTGTGCAAAGATAATCAAATTAATCCGCCATTCGATTGTTTAGAACGATTGTTTTTATTAAATATGCTTATTTATATTCTCCATTAAATTGTTTTATTGAAATTATGGAAAATTAATTAGATTCTCGTTCGATAATAAATCGTCGATCGATTCAAATTCAAAATTTATTGAAAATACCGTGTCAATCGTTATTATTATTATTACTTTTCCTTCAATTCTCTCTCTAAAATTATTAATTGTCATTTTTCGATCCAATCGAACATAAATATATATATATATATTTATAGAAGGCCCCAGTTTCTAATTAAAATTTACACCGCTCGAAAGTCTCTTCCTATTTTGGGATAACGTGTCATAAACTTGCAAGAGTGCCGGAAGTCAAACTGGAACTTGTAATAGCAAAGGTGATTTGCTAAATCAAGACCTCGCATGACGTCTCCCTTTTAATATTTATATCCCGCCGAATTTAGAAACTTGGGAAACTTTACATCAGAAAATATTCTTCGATCCTTTCCCTCTTCTTTTTTTTTTTTTTTTTTTTAATAAAAATCGTTGGGAATAATTCCCCTTTACACTTCACAACGCTTCTGCGAACGCTTTCCACACTATTTCCTGTTTGCAAATCTCGCTGAATGCAAGAATAACTTTCTCCTCGATCGTGGTATCATCCGTCTTCCATCACCTTCCATGGCCATTCGCCTACCTCTTTTCAATAATCCCCCTTTTCAAAACGTGGAATATTATTTTAAAAGAATCACAGAGAAATTCTTAAAGATTAAGTTTGCAGAGATATAATCGCACGCTTCTTGTAAAAATCTCAAATTCTCGTCCATTCATCGTCATCGATCGAATCGAAAAAAGAATATTCTCAAAGTTTGAACGCATCATCCCCTCCCCTCCCCTCCTCTTCGATTGATCCGTCGAGTTCGATGAATGCTTTCGCGTGCACGCACGCACGTGCGTACGCCTCTATCGTTAATAATACAGTTATGGAACGAGGTTCGTGCACGAGGTGGATATTAGTGGCTCGCCAGTAATGCCGTGCCACGCGTATGAATCGGCTACGATAAACGCTACGTTAAAGTTATGCGATACGAACGTTGCATACTGCACGACCCTTTAACGCGCCGACGGTACGAGCAATCCTATTGTGCCATGCTTCCAAAATTGTTCTCCAAACTGTCAATTGCGATGTCCCTTCGGAACGGAGTTTAATTCGATCGAAGAATAAAACGGGTTCGAATGAACTCGTGGCTTTTCGTTTCGAGAAAGATCGATTACGATCGATGGAGTTTCCGTTTTTTGTTCCGATTCAGATTCGTGGATTATGGTAAATTTGATGGAATATCATTTCGAGAGATGATAGATGTAGATAAATTTTGTTGTAAAAATTTATATTGGTTTCGAGATGCGCTGTATGAGAAAGGATAGTATGATATTTGTACTTAAAAGTGATTTTTCTTTTTTAATGATAATTCGTATGAAAGTACGGTTTTTGATTTTAAATGCTCTATTTTCGATTAAGTTGGCGTTAAATTGACTTTGTATATAATTTTAAAAATTTTTCGCTCTGTGAAAATGTGATATTAATTTTATTTTCAAATTAGTTTTTCTAATTTCTTTTAGATTCCTCAAGGTGTTGAAAATATAATAGATAAGAAGCAAATTTGAACAATTTTCCAATTCTAGGACTCCAGAATTTTATGCAACCGGAATAACTTGTTTCTCGTTGGCAAAATTGATTGCAATAGTCTTTATTTTGATTAAGTTTTGTTTGAGACGTGTGCATTTGAATTTAATAATTAAAAACCGCAAGAACTTTCTTTCCAATTTAATATAATGTTGAATATTTATTATATGTGTATTCAAGTATAGAATATGCAAAAAAAAACAAATACAAAAAGAGAATATAAATAAGATTCATCGATTTTTTAATTAATAATTAAAAATGATTCTGAGGAAGATAAATAAAATAGGGAGAAAATAATTAAATTCAATCTCGATTATGAAATATTACAGATGATAATTTACGATCCTCTAACTTTTTAATCGTATTATTTTTTAACAGCTCTTGGTTAAAAATCCTTTTCCCTATTTCATTTTTCGTAACAATTCTCTTCACGTTTTTTAGACGAAAATGAAAAATCTACTATACGCCTACCGGCGCATCTCGTTAAAGCGTTTACCTTTATGCGAGATCTTCCAAACGAGAATGGGGTCATTAAAGAGAGCTGAATAATTAATTTATCTCGATATGCTTCTCTCTCGCTTCTTCTCCCTATTATTCATAAATTTTATTTGACAATTTATTTAATTGCAAAAAAAATTGCTTATTAAATTACAATTAAAAAGAAATAAATAAACATTCGTTATTTAAATAACAACGAAATGTTATTAAATATATATGATATATACATATTTATGCAATTTATAATTTAATCTCGCTATCTAAAACTCGATTAAACTTTAAAATTTAAGATAGATATATATAAAGAGAAAATTAAAGTGTATAAAATAAAGAGAAAGATAATCTTTAATTATTTACTATCTTCAATATCTATATCGTTTATTCGAATCTCTCGCTCTTCACTGACCTACCTCGATCCCCCGGATAAGTGAAAGTCGCGATTCCTGGAAAAACGTAGTGTATAATTCTTAGAAAATCGTGATAATTTCCAAGAAAAAATGCAGGTCACTGGGTCATGGGCCCATTCGTAATCTCTGCACCGTCTTAAACGCCACGAACGATTTGATTCTTGTATCTTGGCAACCAATTGAAAAATAAAGAGATAAAAGAAAAAGCAGAAAGATTTCTGCTTGGTACGATTTTCTCTATTTTCTTAGTAGATTTTGATTTCGATAAAATCTTTAGCTTCTTCTTCTACGTTTTTCTTTTATATATATATATATATATGAAAAATCAAAGTTTCGTTTAACTTTGCGTTAACTACGCGATGTTTTATCGTTAGATAAAAATTCTAATTGTTAATGTTTAAAGCGTCGAATAGGAACGCAGACGCGATAAAGCAAGAAACAGTTTTAGCACGAATTAAGCCTTCGACATACTCCGATGACCCTATCGTAATGCTGGCTATGATCCAGACCCATTCAGGGCACCAAACGAGTTTGATACCAACGAAACAGATTGTGAGGAACAATCAGTCCACTGTTACTGACATGAAGCATTCAAGGAATGTTTCTCGTAAATTAACGCTAAATAGGTTCCCAGCTTTATTAATCATCTTTAATATACCAAGTGGATATAATATTTTAGAAAAAAAAAAAAGAAAGTTTCGATGTTTTTTAACGACCGTGCATGAAATCTTCTGTCGAGTAAATTAACATCTTAAAGAAATTCCTTTCGTTCTCATGTAATTCACAAATCATAGAAAAAAAATCTCACAATCGTCATTTCACACATTCTAATTAAGAAAAAGACTTAATGTTCACAAACTTAATTTAATCCAGTCAATTAATAAATTACACAATCACAATTCAATTAATCCATAAATAATATCCTTTCACAATTATATTTACATCTTCAAATTCACTTCCAAATCCATCCAATTCTAATTTAAGAATCCCTAAACCAAAAATTTACAATGAATCCACAAGTAATATAAAATATTTCCAAATCCATCCAATTTCAATTCAAGAATTCCTAAACCAAAAATCAATCTATAAACAATACAAAACATTTCCAAATCCCAATTCTTAAGATTCCAAAAAAAAAAATACTTACTTTTTTAACAATTTACAATCAATCCACTAAGCACTTCTAAATCCCAACTCTCAAGATTTTCTAACCAAAAAAAAAAAATACTTATTCTTTCAATATTTTACAATCAATCCACTAAGCACTTCTAAATCCCAACTCTCAAGATTCTCTAATAAAAAAAAAATACTTACTCTTTCAGCAATTTACAATTAATCCACAAAACACTAAGTCCCAACTCTCAAAATTCTCTAACCAAAAAAAAAATACTTACTCTTTCAACAATTTACAATTAATCCATAAAGCACTTCTAAATCCCAACTCTCAAGATTCTCTAACCAAAAAAAAAATATTTATTCCTTCAGCAATTTACAATCAATTCACAAAACACCTCCAAATCCCAACTCTCAAGATTCTCTAACCAAATAAAATAAAATACCAATCTCCAAAGAAACGGACAATCCACACTCCAATCAATCCACAATCCAAATCAAATCCACAAAACACCGTCACAATTCTCTTCCGCTTCTCTTTCGCCACCCAGAAGAATCCAATCCGAAGAATCCCGTAGCCAACGAGAGGAACGAGACTGCCCCCTCCCCTCACCCAGCCGATGATCGTCCCCGATATCCGGGGACCTTGAACGTCTAGCTAGCGGCGCGTAAAGCGGAATTGCGTCATTGTTGCAGGCGAGGAAGTCGTAACCGTGCCTCCGGCGAGCGGAGGTCAGGACAGTTGGAAAGTGCAGAGGCTCTCGTTGGGCGGGGAATCGGCGAGCAATCGTCGTAAAGGCTGCCGTCCCCAATTGCAGGCGGGGAGCAAGCGCGCGAGGCCGCCACCGCCGATACCCGGCTTATCCTGCAAGGCCAATGCCAAGGACGTGGACGGATACCCGGACCACTGGCCGAACAAGGAGAACACGCCCGGAAATGCCGTGAACAACGGCGAGGGAACGACCACCGAGGCGCAGCTCGAGAAGAACGGTTCGAACATGGGCTCGAATTTGAGCCGGCACAACGGCAAGGGCCTTACGGGGCGGAGGACCCAGTCCTCCGGCAATTTGTGCGATCCAAAAGGGAAGTTGAACAGTATGGGGAAGATATTGGTCCCGTGTTCCAGCGCGCAGAGAGAGAGGTGAGTCTTTTCATTATTTATTTATTTATTTATTTATTTTCTTGTCGGGTGGATTCGCGAAAGGGAGAATTTGGAACGAATGATTTGGAGAGGAGATTTTTAGAGTTGTTGCGTAGTTTTTTTCTTTTCTCTTTTTTTTTCGATAGAGCATTGTGATTTTGGATAAAAAAGGATCGTTTTAAAGCGACTTATCGTTATGATTTGGAGAGAAGATTTTTAGAGTTATTGCGTAGTTTTTCCTTTTCTCTTTTTTTTTTTTTCTATAGATTGTGATTTTGGATAAAAAAGGATCGTTTTAAAGCGATTTATCGTTATGATTTGGAGAAAAGATTTTTAGAATTATTGCGTAGTTTTTTCTTTTCTTTTTTTTTTTTCGATAGAGCATTGTGATTTTGGATAAAAAAGGATCGTTTTAAAGCGACTTATCGTTATGATTTGGAGAAAAGATTTTTAGAGTTGTTGCGTAGTTTTTTCTTTTCTCTTTTTTTTTCGATAGAGCATTGTGATTTTGGATAAAAAAGGATCGTTTTAAAGCGACTTATCGTTATGATTTGGAGAAAAGATTTTTAGAGTTGTTGCGTAGTTTTTTCTTTTCTCTTTTTTTTTCGATAGAGCATTGTGATTTTGGATAAAAAAGGATCGTTTTAAAGCGACTTATCGTTTGACAATTGGCGATAAATTGTATTTTTTTTTGTTTAATTATATAGAATTAGAATGTCGTATGGATTGGAATCTGAATTTATGGAAAATCCTCGTTTCAAAAATATTTTTTAAAATAAACAAGCAATAGCGAGCCGTCAAAAATATACTTTGGATTTACAATGCTTTCGATTCGTTTTTATCTGCTCTCTGAATGTATTTTTAAATTTTTTTTTTTTTGATTTTACAAATCGTTGAGAAATAGCGATCGTATACAGTGATTAAAGCTTGCTGTGCAAAGTGGTATAATTAGCTAGTAATTGAGTGCTAATGGAGTTCGTGCTTTAATGTATTTACTGCTTCTTGGAAGGGTTTAGAGAAACTTTTTTTTTAAGATTTATCGTAATTACTACCTTAAATGCTTTCCTCCAATTTAATGCGATTTAATGGTAATTTTTAATGTATCAATAACAATTCAATATTTTTAACTCATCATTGTATAGTGAAGTTCAATTCGATTAAAATACATATTTATTCAAACGATCTTTTTATGCAAAATGGATCAACATTTTTTATCTGACAATACATTATTCATAAATAGAACTTAAATTTATATACTTGATAAAATACTCGTATTTAACGACGGTATTTCAACGATAAAAATCACTAAGAAGAAGATAAAAATAATATATCGAATCGAGAGGAAAATACCAATAATAAATTAATAAATTCTAATAATTCTGAAAAACACCAACTTGAAACCAACGTGTCGATAATATAAATTTTCCCCAAAAATGTCTGGAGGAAGAAACGTCTTCAGACGTTTAAGCGATTTTTCGTGTTTCTAATTTCTCTTTCCAGCTTCCTTTGCTCCCTGTGCCAAGAGCAAACAGAATTTAATTTAGCGATAAAGCAAGGTGGATACAAAAGATCCTCCGCTCGATCGAGATAAAGGAGAGGAGAGATGAATTCGGCGATCGATTCTTCCCCGCCTATATATATATATTTCTAAGCCGTGTCCGCCTCAAGTTTGAATAGATTGTTGATACACACTGTATCGGCCCAAACAGAGAGGATTCTAATTAATATTCAGTCAATGTTTGCCTTACGTTCAATCGTATAACGCGGGTTTAACGCGCTTGTCAAACCTGTGTCTCGATCGTGTTAGCACGGGAAGAACGTGATCGGCGAAATGAAAGCCGATCGAAATATATCGAATCACTTCAAAGAATCGCTTTCACCATTAATCCACATATTAATTAATCAATTCTGCAAGGGAAAATTAAAAGTTTGTACGAGCTTTTGTACTTTGAATGGTAAATCATTTATTCCATTTTCGTTTTCACCATCATTTTTTAAACAATAAACTTAATTAGGTTTAAATCTTTTAAATTTATTTCTCTATTCGCGTATCTGTATCACAAGATTTATACGTTTTATAAAATTTTATTTATTTAAATAAACACGCGTGAATTGACAAACAGATCAATTATTTAGTGAATATAATTATATTCGCAGAAATTTTATTTTACAAATATCGATCTTATAATTGAAATTTTCACTTCACTTTCGCGCAAATTTCTTTTTTCCCCGCGCTCGAATTTTTCCAAAAGTTCAACGATCCGAACTGAACTGTCGTCTTTTAAATTCCGACGCGATTGAAATCGCTACGAGACTATTTCTTTTTTTCTCGTTTCTTCCAGAGGGAGGATAGGAGGGATGTACACACACGCAAGTTTATATCTATTAAACCGTGAACATTACATTATTCGCGAGGAGTTAAAATTCTAAGGCGGAAACGCGTCGTAATTAAATCCAGCCGGAAGATGAGGTGGTAAAGATAGCAGGTAGTTTCGCACGAATGAAATCCCTTTTGTCCCGACAACAAAATTCTTCCACGCAATAAAATCTGGCTGCATTAAACCAGCATATTTAGTTACGTTGGACGATTACACCGATAACACGACGAAGGAAACGACGTTTAATGGGACGTTCAAAGGGACAAAAAACGAAGTTAATTCGTTTGCCTTTGGAGATGCGTAATTAGCGGAATTACAATTTCAAGTGGTACGCCAAGATTGTGCTTTGTGACGATACAAAGTTTGTCGTAATTTCGTAAGGTTTCGTAAACGAAACGAAAATTTGTACGTATAATTTTTAATTTACTCAACGAAGAAATTCTTTCGATTCTAATTTTTAAAGACAAGTTTTTATTTATATTAATGAACAGGTTTATAATTTAGATTTAATTTTGAGAATGATTTTACAGAGAATTCGGAATTCGTTGGTGGTATTTCTGAATAAATGAAGAATCCTGTTTCATTATTACAGAGCTGAGTGTTGTTAATTTTTCAGGATTACTCGAATAGAATGTGAGATGGTTCGTGAAAAATTTCTATGGATATTATTTTAATGAAACGAAAATTAATGATTTTCAACGGTTCAATTATCAATGGTAATTTTCATTTGAAAAAATTAACGCGATATGACATGTATATTTTTCATTCTGTAAAAAATAATGTTTCTCTCTTTCTCTCTCTCGTTTGTTACACAAATTATTTGAACAAATTTTTATCAATCTAGTTTTTCCATAATCTTTTTTTCTTTCGCGTGATTCATAATCGAATAAAAATATTTTCACCTTTAAATATAAATTTATCGAAATATTATTTTTCGAAGCGTGTACCTTTCAATTCTGGTTATCAAGCGAGAGAAAATCTAAGCGATTATATGGATCACGATAAATTATAATTTCGTGAAGCGGAATGCCGATAACAGATTAATATATATAGGCATATTTTACGGAGTTGTAATTATCTCATGTCCAGTATAAATATTATAAAATTAATTACAAGTCGATTATCGTACAGCTATCGAACGTTAACAAATTCGAAATTAACGAGTATCTGTCAATAATTTAGTCTCGTTTTTTCGTATTGTTCAAGCTTGATGATAATATAATTTATAATTTCACTCACAAAATTTTTTTCAAATGCCAATTTCCTAGAACGATTTAATCATTTCAGGACGAATATTTCTTTCTTACTTATAAAAGATTTGAAAAAAAAGAAAAGTTGTTTATTGAACAACTATCGAACATTAACTCGAAATTAACGAGTATCTGTCAATAATCCAGTCTCGTTTTTTCGTATTATTCAAGCTTGATGATATCTTTAATATGATTTATAATTTCACTCACAAAATTCTTTTCAATCAATGCCAATTTCCTAGAACGTATTTAATCATTTCAGGACGAATATTTCTTTCCTACTTATAAAAGACTAAAAAAAAAGAAAATACAACAAAATGAAATCTCCTGTCGATATGACAAATAACATTTGAAAATTGAGTGTAAATGCACCAACTTGTCCAAATTAAGCAGACGCGAGAGGGCGACAAATAATAATAAATGAAGGTAAATGAATCGAGGTAAACAGTGCGCGTAAGCCTCGACTCCTTTCTGGGGATTTCTCGTTACGAGGCGGTGTTCAGTGTTGCTTAAACAACCAACAACGACGTATATAACAGCGTTGGCCGCGAGATAATTTAAAGTCCCTTTAAGGTCGGTCAGTCGGGGAACTGGGGCGGTTTCCATTAAATCCTCGTTTGCGCGAGAACGGATGCGAGTTGTGAGGGAAACAGGGATGAACGGAGGGGTAAAAAGCAGAAGGGGAGAACGGGTTAAAAGGCCCTCGAATCTTGATCTCATTTGCGTAAGTGCTGTTGTTCAACCGTGCAACCGATATTGAACGGTATAAATTCTTTTCCCTGATCTCTTGGCAAGAAAAATAATTCGGATGGAAAGAAAGAATCTTTGTATCTTTGCGTGTGGCGTCAGAGAAAACGCAAGGTTCGCTTCTCTCGAGTTGGGGAATAAAAATTTCTAAGAAACTCGTATCGTAAGAAAATTGATCGATTTTTGTTAAAAAATTCCATTTCTTTCGTTAAAATTTTAAAATATGTAGATACATTACAAAATACAATCCTCTTGAATGAAAACAATATCAGATCATTGATCAGCATTGAACATTTTAAAAAGTTTGGTCTAAGCTTCAATAAATATTTCAAAGGAATAATAATTCTCCTCTGTAATTGAAACGAACGTTTGTCGATCTGAAAAAAAACCAGAGCCACAAAATCGTAGAGGAAACACAAAAATGTATTACTAAAACTACACAAAAATATATTACGACTGATAAACTATCGAAGTATTAAAGGAAAATTGTTACGAGCGCTCGTAAAGTCGCGGTTGATTAAAATCTCTCCTCGTTATAATTTGTCCCAAGGACTGTAGATACGCGTAGATACTTGTGCACTTGACGACGAATATAATATTACAAACGGTGTCACGCGCAAACGGCGGGGAAACTTGTATGTTGTTGCGAAACAGCGCATCATGGCTGACAGACACTACGAGTTAAACGCTATCGACGACACGAAACGAAACAAAACGAAAGATTTCGATTTTATGGATATTATCTTTCAAAATTTGATCGAAAGTAACATTGTTTGTAGCATTGTTTCGATTTCAGAAGGCGATTACAGGAAGCAGAATTACAGGAACATTTTAGAAAATTATTATCTTCTGGATTTCGAAAATCGATTATTTAAAGAAACAAAAATTAGAGAATAATATTTTAATCGAAGAGCTCCCAATTTTTGAATGAAGAAGAATCTTCGTCGTCAATTTAAACTTTCCCTACTTTATATATATATCGATAAAATCTCGTACACGTGTTATCTAATCCGGTAAAAGTGAACAAACACGGAACTAAATTATGCAAACATGGACTGCGTTTTCGTGCAACCTCTACCCTTCTCGTTCAACCCCAAATTTAAAGGATACTGTTGTTTGAATTAGAATAATTGGTTGCTACTTCGTATAGAAAATTTTAATCGTATATTCGTGATACGTAGAAAATATAATCTTATACAATATACAATGTTCTTATTTCTAAAACTTTTATATATATTCGCCATTTTTAAAAAGTCTTAAAAATTGTCTCTGAAAAATTAAAATATCTTCGCGGGGAAAAAACTGAGAACGAGCGTTCGCCTCTTTTCAGATACAAATTCTGTGGCTCGTTGCCCAATCATCTGGACGACAAGGACGCGTTGGACGACGATCCGAAGGAAAATAATAACGTAATGACGGATACGATCAGTGGGAATCTTGGCGGAACATTGCCGCACAAGAAACGATCGTTGGGCGTGCATTTCTCAGACGGAGGGCCAACCGGTACTCTGGACCTCGTGAAACATCGATCCCAAGATTCTTTGGATGAAAACGATCCTTGGAGGTATGCCATCAGTCATCTCTGTCAGCTTATCTTCCTCTTATTATGCATTCGCATAAACGTGTACGAGGTTGGATAAAATATTAAATATGCACAGTGTCGAAGACTTGAAAGTAGTATAAATTGCATTTGTTATAATAAACTTGAAATCTTTTGCCATAGAATTGTATATAAAATTGTATATTGTAAAAATTTTGCAATTTAAAATGAAATACATATATAATTACCAGCTAGAGTTCGAGCATTGTAGTTGTGCGTAGAGTTAATAGATATATTGGATGAATGTTCGTTTTGTTATAGTAATAATTTTCATCGAGATTAACGTCGTACGAAAATTATTTACAAATAATCCCACGTATTTGTTTTACACCTTAAACAGCGTTCCAAGAAATAACCAAGCCGATATAAATTGATCAAAATCCCATCTCCACTATACTGAACTACGAATAATTGGTTGTTGCAGGTATCAGCAAAGCGATCTCGATCTGGTGCGATGCCGTCACGGTAATTTCGACTCGGTGAGAAGAAATCGGAATGCCGAGACGATGTCCGGCGATTCGGGGAGAAGGTATGCGCGAGGCACGTCCCTGGAGGACAGATGTCACCGAAATTCGGAGCTCGATCTGGTGGGCACGCTGCCGAAACGGAAGCAGGACACCAGAAACGGTGGGGGGAAGGGTGGGACGAACGTGGAAACGAACTCTTCGTCCTCCCAACCGTGCGTCCCAGACGCGGCCGACAACGATCTACTGATGCAGATCGTGCACAAGCCCGATTGCGAGTTGGTCAGGCATCGGCAACAGCTCGGCAAGTGCATCGATTTGAAGTTGAGCAAACTGGCCGGCGGGGAACCGCAGGATCAAGGTTACGCCTCGGAACGGTCCCCGGAGGACGAGCATCCGCCCTCTTTGCCGGGCCAACCCTTCCCAAATATCACGCCTGGTGAGTTTAAATTTTATATTTTTCATCCTTCAGTGTTAGTTTCAAGTTTCAAGTTCGGATAAAGATCGATAGATCGTAATATATAATTTAAAGTTGTGACATTTTCTTCATATCATAGGATGATGGAATATTAAAATATTTGGTAACGTTTTATTTACGTAGAAAAGGTTGATGTATTCGAAAGATTGCGATAGAATTGTCTCATCAACATTTTCGTACGTGATCTTTCGTAGTTTGATGTGATTTCTTCATAAATGTTCAATATATTCTATATTGAAGTTTATGATAAAAGCAATTTATAATTGGAATTTATAATTTGAAAGGAAATAGTAGATAAAATTGTACGCTTTGGTTGCGCAAAATTTCAATAAATAGCGAAATCACGTTAAACTGCAAACAAAAAAACACGATCCTTATGTTAATTCATCAAACGTAAATCTATTTTTATGCTTTTCCCCTAGTTTTTTTGTTTTAG
>NW_006263478.1:612637-615836 GCF_000469605.1 Apis dorsata
TTCTTCTTATATATCTTCTCTTTTCCCTTCGCATTTATCTCTTTATTCATCGAACTTGATCTGTTCTATTAATCGTTCCTTACTTCTTCGTTTATTTATTTTTAATCGCCCGATTTTTCTTTATACTCACTTTCCCTCCACTTTCATCATTCATTTTTACATATCTTTCGAATAATTTCTTATCCCTTCTTCAGATCACCCTGTAATTTTCCTTCCTTCGCCTTTGCCCCGGTTTTCTTCTATTCACAGTATTATTCAACTTCTTTCCACGAAAGTTCTTTCATCCCCCTTCCCATTGGCAGGCTTTTCTTTACCATTGTTCGATAACTTTGTTGGCTTTCCAATCTGTTTGCCCAACCCCTCTTTCCTGCTTTTTTCACCCCTCTATCCAGTTTTCCATATCGCTTTGTAATGTCAACCTTGTACATGTGTGTGCGTCATCCTTTCAATTTTTTTTTGTCATTTGTAATTTAATAGTCATCAACACGATACCGATCAACGATATTCTCGTAGAAAAATTATTATAATTATACATTCAACCGAAAATTAATTTAATTTCCATACAGATTAGATTTCCAATACTTTCACGTCTTTAAAAAAATTATTTTTTCAAAAAAACATAGCAAATTGTTATATTCCAATGTTAAATGTGCGTTGCCTAAAATATATTTTCACGAAAAGAGCGATTAAAATTCCAAAGAAAATACAAATTAACAACGAAACAAGAAGATAGGAAAAGTTGAACAAACAATCCAACACACTTCGCTTTAATCCACCGAGCAATAACCACCCCCTTCCCCAAAATCCATCTCTATCGTACATTCCACGCCCGATTCTCAACTCGTTAAATTCCCAACCCTTCTCCCTCTCGTCAAACTCACGCTCGATCACAATTGCACACGTTCCCTCGTTTTTGCACAAAAGCCTCCAGCTTAATGAGCACCGTTAACGGGCGTGCAGCATAAAGTTTCATCTCGCCTCAAAACCGTCTCGAGGATCCCTCTTTCCTTATTTCCCCGTTTTTCTTCCCCCCTCCTCCCCTTTTCAAACACAATTTTCTCCGCTCCTTTACCGCTCTATCGTTTTATCACCACGCGCGAGCCTTTTTTTCGCCTGCATCAAGTAGGAATATAGAAGCACAATGGGGCCAATGGAGGAGGGGTGGGGTGGGAAATCGAGCTTGGCACACTTTTGTCGGATGAATTTCGCGGATAAGACGCGGCAGGTATCTCGCGGGGGAGGTTCTTTGTCGCGTGGAATTCGGCGAGGCGCTTTGTCGCGGAAAACGAACGCGCCAGTTAAAATGAATGCGCGGCCGTGCCTCCCCCTCCCCGCCCTTCCAAACGACCTTACATCCTCTATCCATCTTCAATTTTTCGACGGTAATCCGTTTCCAATGAAAGGGAGATGCTTCGAGACGGTGGAAAGGATCGTAATAACCGTTTGTTGGCGAGAATTATCGTTCTTCTCTTTCTTCTTTTTTTTCTCTCGAGTTTTTTTTTGCTTCGTTTCGATCGAAATCTATAAATCTAAAATCGAGAAACTCGTCGCTTTCTCGAATCGAGAAAATGATTTTGCGAAATATTTTTCTTTTTTTTTTTTTTAATATTTCGAAAATTTAAAAAATATTATCATGTTTTAAACAAAAAATTATTCGTGAATAATATATTCGAACGAGAGCGTTTTAAATTATTCGAATTCACGAAGCAAGTCATCGAAGAATAAAGTAAACAAATTATAAAGAATTCGAAATGTATTCGGCCGCGTTGCAATGCAAACACTCGACGATAGATCTGATTTCATTGCGGATAGAAGCGTAGGCCTTTGGACAGGTGGGTGGTCGTGCCGTTGACGCGACATGGCTCACGAGAGAAATATACATATATATGTGTGTGCGCGCGGAGGCCGTGGCGCAAAACTTCCCACGGCTGATAACAATCCGGAAATCGAACGTTATGGAAACGGGGACACCTGTATTCCCCTGTTTACCACTCCCGCGCGCAATCTTACCTCGAACTTTACCCTCCCTTTTATTCGCCAACTTTATTCGCCTTGTCGACGCCTTTGTTGTTGTCGTCCTCGCCGGGAGTGAACGCGGGGCGGGCAAAGTTTGATCCTGTAAGCGCGTCTTACGCGTCGCGAAACCGAATTCGCAGCGATGGGAATTCGCGACGAAATTAAATTGCAAACAAATGGGCAGGAGAGGAGAGAGGGAGGAGTGGGCGAGTTAAGGGATTTCGGATAATGGATAGAATGGGATTTTAGAGAGTTCGAGAATAGTTTAACGATGGTTAAATAATAATAACTTATGTTGTTGTCGAGGAAGAATCGAGAGATAACGTAAATTATAAACGTTAAAGTAAATTATTGTTCGAACGATATTTTTTTAATAATTGAATTTTTGTCCGGCGACATTGTCTGATGTAAAGTAACAGGGTAGGATAAAGGATAAAATAGGAATTATATTATCTGAAAGCCAATTGTAGATAGATTTGTTCCCAGTATCCACTATATTTTGAAAAGTAAGAACAAATGAAAATTCTTTTTTACTTAATTATTATTATCGATAATTTTATTTTATCATTTTTCTTATTTATTCGGTTGAAGAATAGAGAGAAGTAAAATATATAAATAAGAAATAAAATTTCATCTGAAAACAATCTAAATTAATCGATATTGTATCGTATATAAAATAACAGAGCAAACAAAACAGTAATTTTATCCGATGACATTAAATGCAATGTCCAATAAAAATTTAGTTAGCGATAATTGATTTTTTAACGAGTATTTAAACTTCTCTCCATTCTCCGAATAAATATTCCAATACACCTGTACAACTTATCCACGAACGAAATTATAATATTTCTTTTTCTCTCTCTCTCTTCTCAACGCGAATAAACAATCCTGAAAGCATAAATCCTTTCACGGATAATCAATCTTCAAACATCCTACGCTGGCGTACATCATACATATTCGCGCGCGTGCATCGTATTTACGGCAAAAAAAAAAAAGAAAAAAAAGTAAGAAAGAATCGCCTCTTTCCCTCTTAATACATTCATCCCGAAAGATTATCAAACAGAGAACCTTTCATTCCCATTTTGCACCGCTCCACGGACAACAACGACAACAACGGAACGAACCAAAAAAAAAAAAAATTCGAAAACGAAATTATAACGCGGATTGTATAAATATCGCGAGG
>NW_006263478.1:615981-631974 GCF_000469605.1 Apis dorsata
ATATCCCTCCCTCCCTCGTGGGGAGATCATTAATCACTCGTGGCTCTGTTACTATAAAGTTATAAATTACACGGGCGAAAATGCATCGGGAACAAGGATATATCCGCGCTCAGAGAGGAAAGAAATAGTCGCGGCCCTTTTCACCTCTCCATCAGTCGCGACAGCCGATAATGTTGCGCCGCCTAAGGTAAATGCGGTAATTGAAAGGATGCTCGCTAACGAGAGATCTTGGTCCCGATTGGTGGTCGTCGATGCAACACGGCCGCGTTATCGACGCAATTTGCCAGCGAATAAATCAACCGCACCGCTCGTAAATTCGCGCCCTCCCCCCTGTATCGCGCCCTGAATCTCGAAAACCGATAATTCCATCGAGGCAAGATGTTCTTCCTGGAAATGGGGGATGATCGCGTGTGATCGTTCGTAGTGGGGGGAGGGAGGAGGAGATGGGTGAGAGAGAGAGAGACGAGGTGAATTGCGAAAAATTGTTGGACGACCAATTGGACTCCACTGGAATGGTAATTGGCATTTCCTTGAATACGTCCTTTGACGTAGATTAAGTAATTAAGGGATATTGAGATGGAATGGGATTGTGACGTGAGCGTACTTTTTTGCCTTCTTTTTTGGTGATAAAAAGAGACGTTAATGTGAATAATGTGAAATAGAAAGGATTTTATTTAAAGAAGGAGATGGTGGATTTAAATGCAATAGTCCCCGATAAGAGACTATATACCTTCGGGCTGTCTTTCAAGTAGGTCGCTGTACGACTAAGACGGAATGTTTCGTGCTATTTAAGAAAGAAAAAGTTTTGGAAAAAGTTTTCTACGGTGGAGGTGTAAGTTTATTTGTTTATTTTTTTTTTTTTTTCTTAAATCGTACGAATTTTTTTAAAAATCGTTACTACACACCGTTTGGAAATTTTGAAAAACGATATTTTCAAATTAAATTCTCTCACTTGCACCATATTTTCCTATCGAACTTATACAACGATTGAATTTCCATCGAATCAATAAATTTGATTCTTCTTTTTTTTTTTTTTTTTTTCGTGTACAATCCAATTTTCTCTTACCAATATAAACAACGCCATCCCGTTTATTCAACAATATTCAACGCGTCGAATACACAGATCACCACCGATTATCCTCATCATTATTCCCCCTTCGAAATTAAAACAATCTCTATGATCTCTGTGCGATCGCCCTTGTTCGAATAAAAATGGCGCGAAAATTGACAGTGATTAAGTTCACGAGAGATTCACAGAGTTTTAAAGAGTTTTTTAGTAATTAATTGCCGATAAATTTTATCGACAATTTCCACTCGATTCAAATCGAGTTATAGATATAGAACGATGGACAGATCTGTAAGAGTTGCTGTAAAAAATCTCCATATTTTCAATTTCAATCTCGTGCAACGAAGACAGGGGGGGAGGAGAGTTTATATCGACCGAAGGTTGACAGGCTGGCCAAATTATTTTTCCGTCTGTTATTTTTACTTCTATCGGGAGGAAAAAGAATTTTCCTTTGATCGCCCCGATTGGTGAAACGAGGGAAAAATCGACAGGAAAAACTTCAGAATCCCTTTTTTAACGGGCAACGCGCTGCGAGAATTTGATTTATCGTTTCGACTATATCGATCGCTTTGATTTTTGGCGTAGAAAAAAAGAAAGAAGAGCTTTTCTGCCTCGTCACTTTGCATTCCTATCGTGGGAATCCAAAAAGTGTGCCTCGAAGAGTTTCTCGATTGCGCCTCGCGAACGTTTACGAGTCTCTTCTTGAGTCGGGATTTGAAGAATTGATTTATGGACTTGTCGGGGGAATATGATCCTTTTGCTCGTTTTATTCCACGTTTTTTTTACGCGTGACATTTTCATGGCAGATTGAAAAGGATATGGATTTTTTTTCGTTTTCGTTGCGAGATTATTTTTATTTTTTTCTTCTTTTTATGATACGTGAACTATAAATAATATGTCATAAAGAGAAACCGAGAGATAAAGACTTTCCAGACTTGGTGGAAAAAAAAAGAAAATCTTTCGTAAAATTTCCTCGGAACCGTTTTATATTACCCGCCAAAAAAATAATATCCGTTATTTATTCGAAATATTCATTCGTATAATTTATTCTACGTATGATATTAATTAAAAAAAAAAAAATTAAATAAAATTGAAGATATTACGAAGATATATGAAGAATCGAATTGATTTGATTTTTTCTTTAAATTTATAAACTAACAAAAATTAATATCGCGCTCGCGTGCGTTTCGAGTATACATACGTATTTCGTCATCCCCATAATATGTCACGTAAATTTTCCTCGAGAAACGATCTTATAACGTTCACGTTGGAATAATAATAAAAATTTTACTGCTTTCCATAAAACGTCGCGGGACATCGTTGAAAGAATTAAACGGCTTTCTTTGAGAAAAAAAAAAAGGGGGGAAAAAAAAAAGAAAAGGAAAGAAGAAAAATCCGTGGAGTAATGTGGACGGTTTCGCAAAGTCATTTCCTTACACTCCCCTTTCGTGCAATCGCGAAATTATACGAAGTACGCGCTTAAGGTCAAATTAAGGATGAAATTTTCCTATTTCCGTTTAAATTTTAATTGCGAATCTAATTATATCTTTATTTGAAAAAATTTTGAAAAAAATTGTGAAAAAGTTTATACCAGTTTGTATAAATTTACATTATCTCGCGTAATTGATCTCGGTATGATTTAATACGTACGATAATAAATTAAAAAATTATACGAGTATGTATATATATTTTTTTCTTTTTAGTCATCTTATAAGATTAATATTAAAGACGTGCATATTGGAATAATCTAGTTTAGCTAACTTTCGCCTGTTTTTCATTTAACAAATTTCCATTGACGAATGGAGAATGGTTGAATGCAAATTTGTTCTCGCGAAAATAGTTTGCACAAAATTTGTTTTTTATCCGATCCTATGTAATCATGACGCGGTTTTAAAGATATTTTATACGTGTGCTTAATAAAATTAACATCGTAGATTATTCATAAAATTTTTCTCCAGTTATCATTTCGCGCTTTGTGCAAACGTTGTTAATGAAATTTTTCAAAATCTTCAAAATTAAAATATTAAAAGATATTAAATAAACTTTTTGCACAAATAAAAGATAAGTAAAGCACACGAAATTTTAGAAAAATAAATTAATAACTCACAGAAAAATTATATACATTTTCAAATCTATAAATATTATAGTACACGAATATTAATTATCAATTAATTAAATTATTGAAAGAGGACTCAAGTATTATACTGTTTATCGCTAATCACCAGAAACATTTCTCGAAAGCATGCAATTAGAGGAAACGATTTAATACAATACTTCGACGTTTAACGTTCAAGTTTCTCGGATCAGTTATCGTATCGTTGCATCATCGTTCATTTTCTACAATCCCGAACAACGATTCCCAAAGCTGAAGATTCACTCCACGTTTCTTTTTCTTCTTCTGTTCTCTTCTATTAATCGCAATTCGCAAGTGGTTCGTTTATTCTTCTTCCTTTTTTCCAACCCCTTTGACGCAAGAAAAGACGCGTGTCCCCTTCTATAATATTTGCTTTTAATAAAATGAGAATTAACATTTTGATTATTTGATTTTTTTAAGGTATTTGATAAATTTATTAAGTTTCTTCCTTCTTTTTTTTATTAAATAAATATTTAGTATCGATAAGATCTTATTATAGATCAATTTCAGATCATTTTAAAAATACGTACTTGTAAATTTTGATTTTTCACATCGAAGTTTTAAGTTCAATTGATATTTCCTCTATATATATATTCGATTCCACGGTTTGACCGTCTATAAAATTCATTTAAGTGGCGCGTCTCGATTTAATTTGGGACAATCCAGTTCCAGAGAGGGAGGCACATAGTACGTGTCCTTGGCGAACAAATGCAACCAAGTTTGCCACGTGTAAAACGAAATTCGTGGAATCCGTTGAATTGTAGTTATGAGGTTACACCATGTCAGGTATAAATTAACAAATATGGCCTGTTAACAAAAGATCGTATCGGCAAGAACATTTGCATAGATAATTTAATACGGATGAATGATATTCGCGATGCGTGATGTCAAGACAGATATTTATCCTTACAAAGGAATAAATTGCGAAGTTATATTAAATTCCATGATATATTATTGCGTGAATATGTTAAAATAGTGATAATAATTCATGTGATAAGTAAATAAATGAATTCCACGATGATTATATGAATAAATATTTCTTTTTGTATAAAATATTAAATTTATTTTGTTATATCGTTTTTAAAAATCTTAACTTTTTTTATATCAGTATAAATTTTAATAGATATCGAAACAAGTACAAAGTATTCTTTGAAATTTTGTACTTTTTCATTGGAAGAATCTGTATTCAAGAAAGAATGTTCCAGTTTGTAGATTTATGTCTTCCTATATATACTTTTTAGGTTAAAATTATATTCATTTATCTTATCATCCTTCGAATTGATTTATCTCGTGATATTTCATTAATCTTTCTTCTTTTCATTTCAAGAATTCAGATATAACAAACAATATTTTTCTCATATATTATTTTTCTCATTTAAAATTCTCTTTAATATCTTCGACAAATTTCCTTTTCAAAAGCGGACAGCAGCATAATTTTTAAAGATACACGTTAATCTGAAAATTTCCTTTTAAAAATTCTTGGATCTTTCTATATGTAAAATGGAGATCAATTTATTTACATAATACAAAACACAGATAGCAAATAATATTTCCACGTGAAATATAATTTCTCTGAAATTTCCTTTTACTTATACATTCTTAACAAATTTTCCCCTCAGCTGTTTCACAAAATATTCCAAAAAGATATATCATTTTGCAAAAATAACAACTATGTTTTTTTATAAACTTATATACAATTCAAATAAAATAAAGAATAGAACTGAAAATATCTAAAGAAATAATATATTATTCAATTTAATTATTTGTGATTATTTCTTATCTCGTGGACAGTCAAGGATTTCAAAAATACGAAGACAAGTTTTCCTCTTTTCGCTTTTGTGGAAAGTTTTCTGAATTTTTTTTTTTTTTTTTTTATGGAATCCTCATTTCTATTTTTATTGGAACATATGGCGCGACGTGCAAAAAAATACATACATACAACCAAAGAAACTAGACTACGATGACAGTTTTGGAGCAGATATTTCATCGATTTGCACTGCTTCCATTTTCATACGCATCGACTTTTTTTCTCTTTTCGTTTACGTAAGAATAATCTCTATTCCTTTAATAAGACTATATATCCAAATATCGAAATATATATCTGTCAGACAAAAATATTCTTTCGATTACTTAACGTCATCATCACATTTCGAGAAGACGTACTTCATACTCGCAACGCGAATATGCATGAATTTCTTCAGGCAAAATATTCGTGCTCGATATCTTTCAGGCTAAATAAATTTGTCTATTTATTGTTTTTCTTGTTCTTTACTTTTAAATCTCTATTGATGCGATTTTTATATCGCATGCATCAATAAATTAGCATTGGCATTGTGTAATAATATAAAATACGCAGTTTCAATTTGCGGATAGGGGAGAAATTTGCATGGGATATGCAAAGTCGGTCAGATGTGGCTACGTACGTCACAGGCATAAGAGAGTAATCGTATATATTTATTATGTGACCCTGTTACGTGTGTTTAGATTTTAATATCAATGAAAAAAAATATATATTACAAACATATTTCCAACTTGTCAAATCTGTTGTTTAAAAATTGGATACAAGAAAAAAAACCCATGGATTAAACCCTCTTCTAAATTCTTTTGCGTGTTAATTATTTCTCGGATCTGAGAAAAGAGAGAGAAAGAGAAAATTGGAAAAAAAATCGTCGAGAAGAAAGATACGTCAAATATATTAATAAAAGACTAAAATAATCAATTAAATTATAAGAGAAATAAGAAAGTTATATATTCTTACAATCACAGTGGTAATAAAAAAAATACAAGAGAAGAAGAGAAAATTACTGTTTGCTCGATAAAGTATTCCTTTAGACGCGGGTATTAATTTCCCGCGCAAAGAACACGTTTCCATTTCTCGAACGAAGCTCGTTTCATCGGACGAGACGTCGAACGTTAATTCATTTGCTTTCAAATTATCCACGTTTCTATATATACATACACATACAAGTACGTTATATATACCGTAAAAATTACGGTATCAAAGAAACAGGATGCAATAAATAGGCAAGACGAATATCATTATTACGTTAGCGTTAATTCGGAATTCTCTTCCTTTCGCTCGAGAAGAAAATTATCGTCACTGAGATCCGCAAGAGCTTATCGCCGCAGACTTTACTTTACTACCGTTTTATCTCGGCTGATAACCGCGCCGCGAAGACGTACCGTCCTCCTTTTTCAACGCGTTGCAAAGTCGGATCTCATTTCCTCGATTCGACTTGATTCCTCCCAGTATCTGAGAGGAAGAAACGAGTTTTCTTTCTCTCGAGGCGCGAAATCGATGTTTTGTCCGAAAATACAAAAGGGAGGAGCGTCTCTGTCGATTCGTTTCGAAAATCATCCCTTTAAATATAAAACGGAATAACGTTGAGATGTTTTTCGCTTGGGATGTATTCCGTATTTCCAACATTTTCTTCTTTCTTGTGAATTGAAAATTGAAATACAATGGTAATAATAATCCTTCAAAATTGTATCTACATTTAAAGTAGAAAAAAAAAATAACTTTATCGAATATATATATACAAAATTTTAAACGTATAATTTAGCAGAAGAAAATTTTTAAAGTATTTGTAAAAATATATTAAGAGATAAAATAATTTCGAAAACGAAAATAATTCTCCAAAATTAGAAGAAAATGTTTTTTACAAATGTACTTTTTTAATATAATAATTCTCCAAAAATATAAAAAAAAAACAACTTGGGAAGAGGGAGGGAAAAAAAATATTAGCTTCTGATTAACATCGTGATACTGCGTGGAAAGTGATGCTCGTAATGTAACAAGTAATCGCGCCGACACTGAATTTAACGCTCTGAATTACTTCAGTGGCACGAGTCGAAAGGCTTGATTTTCAAGAGATGGAAATTGAAAATGCAAGCCCGTGGCGCGCGCATTTGCTTCCCTCTCGCGTTAAATTCCACTTCTTTGAATCAGCGATGCGCGGTGAATGAGAAATAATAAATCAGACGCGAGAGGAAAAGTTTTAAATATCGCCGGCATCCCGTCATTTGCCATTGCACGCCGGATTACTGTTTCGAGACCCGCTCGAAGAGAAGCACGAGCCATCGAGTTCTTCGACAGATGGAAGTTGAAACCAATTTCAATTTCCTACGATGGAAAATTTTTTCCCCGCGCTATCTAAATCTCTACTTAATAACGTTTTATAGAGGCGGATAATTTCTTTCCCCCCTCCGATAAATTATTTCGCATTTCTCTTTCCATAAATATGGATTAAAATACCCAAGAAATAATGAAAAATATCGCATTTCTTATTATTTGACAAGTACTTGATATGTAATTGAAATAATGAAAATTGGTAAAATTTTGTAAGTTTCGTCTCTTTTAGAAAATATTTTTAGAATTGAAATCGATTGGAGAAAAGGAAAGAGATATTTTTCGTGCAAAGTTTAATAACTTCATATTTTTGTTTTATTTATTTTATTTCATCTCGATTTTGATATAAAGTTCGTTGTTATATTTCGTAGATAAAGAAAATATTTTATTCCAATCTTTCTTAATAATTTATTCCGTAAAATTTGTAAAAGTTGTTACAATGGAATGAAAAGAAAGGAAGAAATCGTTAAATCGTTAAGAAATTGAATTTCCTATCACATCTATCCGTAGATTATCGACAATTAATTATACTTTCGATAATTACCTTTGTTCCCATACCTGATGATTTCAATTATACTTTCTTTGGGGAACTGAATTATCGCTTTAAAATTACTCCAACGGAAGAATAAGAACAAGACTTCGATAAAGGAATCCAAAGTATCGATTTCTCTTTGAAATTTCTTCTTCTTGCGATTTAATTCACCGATCCTCTTTTGATGTAATAAAGAAAAAAAAAGGGAATGAGAAGAAAAATGAGAAAAGCGAGAAAGATATTTCAATACTGAAACTCTTCTCTTTTTTCGATTTAAAATTATCTGACAAGAACGTATCTTGAAAAATGTCACGATTAAGGCGTTGCTTTCTAATCGATGACAAGAAGTGTAATTATAAGCATTTTTACATGTTCGTCGTAAAGTCGTATTTTCTTTCTCGATAAGAAGAGATATTTGAATCGAGAAAGTGATGAATAAAAAGAATTTTTATTTTTTCTTGAAATCTACGTTACAACGTATTGATACGTTGTCTCTCTTGCAAAATATCAGATAAATTAATAATCACATCATGAATTTATTTTTTCTTTTCTATTTATTCAAAAAGTTGTTGAAGTTATTTCGATTCCCATTATCGTGTAAGAATTTATCTTAAGTTCTTTAAAAATGAGCGATATCTCTTGGCCGTACTTTTACGGTAGTTTTATTTCTTTGATCGATCGACGTGATCTATCAGAAATAAGAAATTTCTTGTTGAAGAAATTTTCTGGAAGAGTTTGAAACTTATTCCACTGAATAATCGGAAATAAACTTTTATAAGACAATTATTTTTAAAGATATTAAAAATATTTTTCTTTCAAATAATTTAAAATAAGTATCAAAAATGGAGACCAAGACCGAGAGAAATTGCCAATTGTCGTCCAATAATTTTTGTCGTCACGAATCCCCTTTAATTCCACTTTCAAAAAATTCAACTGATCTGCCAAAAAAACTAACCCTTTAATCCCTTAACCCACTCTAAACGCTCTTCAAGATTCTGCATAACCAAGAATGTGAGAATACCAACGAGGAATTTTCGGCTGCTTTCCCGCATTTCGCGCACGCCTCGACAAACCCAAAGCACGTAGAGACATTGCCATGTTCCCCCAAACTTTCAAAAAAAAAAAGTCTTCGAATTCCAATCTTCGAACCACTAAAAATGAAAACCGAGCTTATTCTTTAAAATCTCAAATCAAAATATGAAATATCAATCTAGTATAGATTTATATCAATTTTCAACGTCATAGAATAAAAATTAACTTAATAACCTTTAATCTTTCGATTAATTTCATTCATTTTTCCATCCATCTTCGGTAAATTCCGATTTGAATCAATCTTTCGTCCACTTCTCGTAATAATCACAATCCAATCTGTCAAACATGTCGAACGCAAGATGGTAAGAACGTCGAGCCAAATTTCAATTCGAACAGGATCGAAAATGCATAAGTGCAATCCACTTTGCGGATAGCAATCTTTGGGAGGAGGGGGAGAGAGGATAGAAAGAGAGTGGAGGACGATCTTCACGGGCTGACTTTCATATGCTTTGCTTTCTTCCCTCTCCTCCCCCTCCTTGAAACACGCGAACTCGAAATACTCGGATCATTCTTCCCTGCTTTTATCCATTTGGCACCATTCGTGTTATCACTTTGCGACAAAGAATGGCGTTGAAAGATTTCTCAATGTTATAAGTACCCCTGTATCGATCGATTCTTAAACGTGTTTTATTAATTTTTGTATTTGATTTTTCTCGAATCGAAAGATTCTCGAGTCATTTCTTGTAAATTATTTTTAATTACTTAAGAATTTTAATAATAGGGATTATTAGTTGCACAAGATAAGTAGAATAAATCAATCATGTACCGTCAATATTACATCTCTGAATCTTTTAAAACGAAAAAAAAAAAAAAATTATCGAATAAACCTTTTTCCACTTTCTCTCGAATTATATTCTCCTCTCCACAAAATTTTCGCAAACAGCAAAAATTCTAGAAAAGAAATATATTGAATATCTCCAACGAAGAGATCTTTATCACAATATTGAACAATATTCTTTTCACAATATTAAAAAATTATATTATATAATTAATTATATATTAAAATATAAATATAAAATAATTATATATTAAAATTATATATTATAAATTAATTTTATATATTCGTGTAGATTTATTCCCTTGTTTCCAATAATAGAGAATCGTTGGATATATTTTCCACCACGATCGACAAGACAGAAAAGCCTCGTTCATCGTTTTATCGGCCTATCCCCGACCGTGTACCGGCCGATAACAGAACAGAGGAGGAGTGACAAGTGTCCCTCCTCGCCGGTCGACAACCGAGCCAAACCACGACGAGTAGCTTATCCTTCTCGCAATGGCTCCCTTTACCCACTCGAGACACCCACTCGCCAGAGGCTTCTCCCGCTGACATTGTAAATTTTCTGAGTCAAGAATTTCCTATCGATCCATATGCACCTTGCCTGCCTTACCTTACCGCAAGAACTCGGTCAGTTCGGCGTGTTCCACGTTCTGCACGCGTTTCCTTCCCCCTCTCTCCTCCCTCTCCCTCCTCGCCCATTGACCCATTTATCCCATCGGCCACATTGTTTTAGAATCCTGCTGTGTGTGCCCTCCCCCCCAAAAAAGGGGGAGGCTCGTTCCCGCGCGAACGCAAGTAATGAAAGTCATTCTTCAGATTCCGTCATAATCACATCCTGGTCCTGAAATCGAGATCCAGCTCGATCAAATTTTTTCCTTCCTGCTTCTTCCTCGGTTTAATTATCAACCCTCGGCCCCTGGATTTATTATGAGGCTGGTTGCGACGAGGTTGTTGGTAATTGAACCAGTGCGCAGTGTAAAGGGAATGGATTAAATGGTGGAATGATTAACACTTTGAGGTCTCGTTTATCTGGGTTTTTTTATTATCCGTTTCGAATTTTCGAACGTCGTTTTATTTTGAATAATTTTTGAATTATAAAGGTGTGAAGAACGTCATGATTGAGATTGGGAATGTGAATTATCGTCTTTTTTTTTCGTGTGATATCGCAATCTTTATAACTTTATTATATAATAAAGTTCCATTGAAATAGAGTTAGAATTCTATTGGAATAAGCGCAGCGTGAATGGGATGAATTAAATAGTGGAATTATTAAGACTTTGAGGTCTCGTTTATCTGCGTTTTTTATTATCCGTTTCGAATTTTTCTTTCGAACGTCACGTTTTATTTATTTTGAATAATTTTTGAATTATAATGTTGTGAAGAATGTCATGATTGAAATTTAGAACATGAATTATCGTCTTTTTTTCGTGTGATATCGCAATCTTTCTAATAAAGTTCCATTGAAATAGAGTTAGAATTCTATTGGAATAAGCGCAGCGTGAATGGGGTGGATTAAATGGTGGAAGACTTTGAGGTCTCGTTTATTGGGTTTTTTGTTATGCGTTTTGAATTACTTTAGAGTGTTATTTTATTTCCGTGAATAATTTTTAATCAAATTATAAAGTTATGAATTTCATGATTGAGATCGAGAACGTGAATTGTTTTTTTCTTTTTTTTTTTTTTTTTGGTATGATATCGCAATTTTTTTAATAACTCCATTGGAATAGAGTGAGAACTAGGTGCAATATAAAGAAAATGGATTAAATAATGAAACGATTAACACTCGTTCAATTTATTGAAAGTGATCGATAAATATATATTGGATTTTTTATTATTCGAATTTCAAGTTTTATTGTGCAATTTGTATGAATAATTTTTAATCAAATTTCAATAAAGTCTTTATATATCTTCCTGATTGAGATTGAACGTGAGTTTCTTTTATAACATCAATTTTAATAGCATAGTTCCATAAAATTTATATCGTGTAAAACTTAAAAATAATGGAGATCCATATACTACAATAATTATTTCAATTTCGTTTATGAAATATACAATTTTATGATTTAATTAAATGATATTTACTTGCAATTGATAATGTACAATGAATATTTTATTAAAGAATTTTATTTATCGAATAAAAGTTAATACGTGTTAAATTATGATCGGAAAATGATAAATATTGATATGAATATAATAATTTGCATATCGATTCTTTAATATTTTAAAATTTAAAAAAAATATTCATTTAAAATATTCACTAATTTTATTTGTTCTCGATAAAAATAACATATATTAACATTAACGTATATATTAACATTAACGAATATTATAATCGATAAGTAATAATAATGTATTTATTTCTAATAATTATTTACAATAATTAGAATTATTAACAGGATTGCTATTTGTCACGAAGTAAAACAATCTCAAACGAAAGCTAATTTTCTAATTTAATTTTCATTAAAATAATGTTCCTTTCCCATTCAATAATTTATATATACATCACTGAAAAAAAATTACTTCATTTGTAACACGTCGATTGCAATAACGACGTCAATTCAATAATGTCAATTCACATATTTTAAACACTCAAAAATAAAAGTGGCGTTCCCAATAAAAAGTCATCATCGATGAAATATTACGTTTCTCAAAAATTGATTATCCCATTCACGCTGTATTCATTTTCATACTCGTGTGAAAAGAGAATTGGAAATATTTCGGGACTCTAAATATCCAAAATACGATTGAAGACCGATTATTATGAATTTAATTGGAATTTATAGTTAACGATCTACTCTGATTGAAATTTGATTCTTCAATTCGTAAAAAGAAACATCTCTTAAACAGAAGACAGAAAAAAAGAAGAAACTCAAACAAGGATTCGAGAGTTAGGAATCAGAGTTAACAATTTACCAGTTCACGATCACCGAGTAATCAAGATTGTTTGGAAGCAATTAGCCTTCTCCAGTTAACTAGAATCGGAACAATCAAACATCAATGGTTAATTCAGTCGTTTCTATTTATTACTCGTAGAATCTCTAGTTTCAATTCTATTCGCAATATTATATAGATATACGAGAATAAATATTTAAATATGAATTAAATCAAGTAACACACGATTATTACTTCTACGTAACTCGTACATTAACAGAATGTATATTACGAAGTAAAATACTTTCTATCCTCGAATACGCAATCCCAATCCCGACGAATGGCACGTATCCAAGTGAAAACCGATCAAAAACATATTCGACGACGCACGATCGTCGATTTAAACCCAAGTTTACCCGCACCACGAATCCCACGAAATTGCGACATTTGATTTCCATATTTCGAATTGGCAAAGATCGATGGATCCCAGTTCGTCGATCGTGAAACAAGCCGTGAAATGAGAAAGATAGAGAGAGAAAGAGAGACGTACACCAAAAAGAATTAGTGGGTGAGCAGGAAGTGTATAAATCGCTCTGCCGGCCGATTCGACCGAGAAAAATGTTTCGCGATCTCCGGCCGACAAACGAAACCGTTCCATTAAAATTTTTCCACGCGTGCATCACGAGAACGACACCGCGTTTGCGATCGTACGCGATTATTCGCCAGTTGTGAAATGGAAATGAAGAACGATCGAGGGAAGAGGGAGGGGAAAAAAGACGATCACGGTTGGATGCGGATCTTTTTCCGTCATTTATGATATCTCGTTATTTCTTGAATTTTTTTTTTTTTCCTTTTTCGTTTCCGATTGTTTGAGATATTTAACGTTGAAAATTTTAGAATGATAGAAAGATCGTTTTTCGATTAATTTTCAGAAAGGTATTGAGTCTGTCGAATAACCCAAAAATTGACTCCATTTTCTTATAAATTTTTTTTAATGTATTACCTCTATGTACTAAAATGATCCATGTTGTAATAAATTTGATTCAATTTTTACACATTACTTTCTATCAATTTCCAATTCGAATCGTCAGATTTATTCTAATTTTATTAGTACGATTGAATAAATATAAAAGTTGCTTTAAAAGGAAACGATTGTAAGAATGGTTAATTAGTGGCGCAAACTAACGATTCGTTTCTCGTTCGCGTGATTTTTCGTGTTTTTACTTCCTTTGAGCACGAAATCAATTTAACTTCGATCCGGTGGCGGCTATCGAAAACTTTTAAACTTGTCCCTTCGATTCGAAAGTGACACCGCTCTCTTTTGCGGGAATCTTCTAATTTTCCCTGATTTTTCGATCAACCTCTGTTTTTTCACTCCACTTAACCACATTTCTTTTTGATTTTTTAACCTCGTTTCGAATGAATCAATATCTAATTGCCGCGAGCGAATAATTTTTAAAATATATTTTTATTCTCTGAAATATATTCACGATGAAATTTTTTTCATTATTTTTTCAAATTCTATCACTTGACTCTATGTAATTTTTTATTATTTTTATCAATTACTTTCGTAACGTAAAAACACTGCACGTCTTGAGTGTGTACAATACAAAAGACAACGATCAAAAAAGGAAAAAAAAAGAATGACACTATGCGCGATCATTAAAATTAAAATTGTCACGTAATAAATTGTTGCAAGATAATTTATGAATAGCTCCTTCGAATGGATATAGAAATTTCCTGAGTTTGATTGGCTCTGCATGAATTATAGCCACTAGTTGGTGCACGAAATGGGTCAGTAATTAAGCATGAGAGAGAAGATCTAAATTCGGCTAAAGCGATAGTCGAGGAATCGTTCGGCCGCGATAATTGAATTAGAAATGCGATTCGATCGCGCTTTCGTTCTTCCCTTCCCCGCGGTTTTCGTGCTCGAAATGGCCGCTGATCGAAATCTGACGAGTTTTCGTCAGACAATTCGAGCCGTGCGAAGAAACAAAGGTGAATTAAAAATTGTCTTGATATCTCTTATATCTTCTCTCTTTCTATTAAGTTCAAATCGAAATTGACTGGAAAATCAACACGATTGAAAAATTTTCTTGCCAATAATAATATTCTTATTAGAAAAATCAGAATCGATAGAAATCTATCTTTCATTTTTAAATCTAAATATTTTTCCATTGCATGTGAAAAAACGTTTCCATTAAAAGAAAATTAAAGAATATAAGACGAATATAAACTTAAGATTGGATATCTTGGTGGAAACAAACATTGAATTTTTAACTGGACGAACGTTTTACGAAGACGAGCAGAAAGTTTTAAAAAATTTAATTTTTCCAGCAAACTCTCGTCTAATTTGATAACCGATAATTGAATCCATCCACGCACACATTCGTTCAGTTTCGTATTTCCTTCAAACTTCCGCTCGACTATCTCCAGGATGATCGCGAAGGCTTTGGACGAGCCAGCGGAATCGAGAATAATCGGTTCCATCCCCGAACCGTTCTTCGAGTTTCTGCCTCCAATTAACTATAATTTCCGGTTTACAACCCCCTGCAGCGCAAGTGAGGAATAGCGCAAGGTAGAGAATTTCCCAACTTCGGTCATGCATACTGGTCAAAGTCAGTTACCACACCCTTGATTGCCAATAAACCTTAGTGACAAATGTCCCTCAACCTTCATAATATTCTCCGATATATTATTTTTGTAAAGAATTTTGAAAAAAGAAAAATTTGAAAAGCAAATGTGAAAATTTCTTCGGTACTTGATAAATATATAATAATTGTACGTTCGTGTTTTCAATATAGGTTACTATATCACTGATGACATATTATTAGGAGCGAGGTAACAATCTACTAACAGTCCTACAATTCTCGTGGCATGCTAATCTATAATTTTCGGTCAACGTCCGCTCGCATTGCATGTCAGAAACCTCGAAACAGACTAATTTACAATCGCATACCATGAAATCCGGCATCACGTAATAAAACTTCTAAATCAAAGAAGAACTCGATTTGTATCACAGAAATCTAATCACCGACGTGAAAAAAATTTTACCTGTATATATCCTTTTGTAATAAATCAACGAATGAAACACAAGTTAACAAAAATCTACAACAAAACAATAATCTAACAAACAAGAATTATAATCTTAATTTCAATCATCAGAATATATTATACAGCATACTGATTCCAACAATTTGTTTAAACACGAATGATCTAATATTGGATAAAATAAAATCTTACCCTTCTGGAACACGTAAGAATTGACAAAAACCTTTCGATTCTCTTAAAAAAAAAAACCAAAATTAAAATAATTCTTTCTTTTAAGAAGGCCATTTCTGTCGATCAACGACTCCCTCCCTCCCCCCAGAAACATCCACCATACAGA
>NW_006263478.1:631993-632220 GCF_000469605.1 Apis dorsata
ATCTCCAAGCACTAATGATAGATCAATCGTAAGGAAATTTGTTTAAACATGGATGATCTACTACTGGATAAAATAAAATCTACCCCTTCTGGAACACGTAAGACAAAAACCGTCCTTCGATTCTCTTAAGAAAAAAAATCAAAACCAAAATAATTCTTTCTTTCAAGAAGGCCATTTCTGTCGATCAACGACTCCCTCCCTCCCCCCAGAAACATCCACCATACAGA
>NW_006263478.1:632225-634809 GCF_000469605.1 Apis dorsata
GTCTCCAAGCACTAATGATAGATCAATGGTAAGAGAATTTGTTTAAACCCGAATTCGATTCTCTTAAGAAAAAAAACCAAAAATAAAATAATTCTTTCTCGCAAGAAGACCATCAACGACTCCCTCCTTTTCCCCAGAAACATCCACCATACAGAAATTCTCCAAGTATGATAGATCAATCGTAAGGGAATTTGTTTAAACACGAATGATCTACTATTGGATAAAATAAAATCTTATGGAACACGTAAGAATTGACAAAAACCTTTCGATTCTCTTAAGAAAAAAAAAACCAAAATAATTCTTTCTCGCAAGAAAGCCATTTCTGTCGATCAATGACCTCTTCTTCCCCCTGATAGAAACGTCCATAGCTACAGAAACTCGTGTTTCCAAGCACCAGTATATAGACCAATCGCAAGGGTGGCATAAATAATTTTACTATTCCGCCTGCGGGTTAATTTAGCCTTTACGGGAGGGGTAGTTTCGTACGTGTGGAGGAATTTCGGACCAAGGTTCGAAGGGATGGCGTGGCTAGTGGTGCACGCCATTCTAGTAATTCCGAGCAGGTTGTTATCAGGATCCTACGTCGACGGAATAGCGAAACGGACATCCGGTCGGCCGCGACAGGGTTCCAGGTACAAGCAACCCCTCGAGCGGGAGGGGCCAGAGGGGGTAATTCATGGCCCGGAGTAATGGGGATCGCGTTATCATGGCTTAATGCCCTTTTCGACCGTTCCGTGGAATTCCCCCCGCTTTTGCCCCCCTCCCTCTTTTCCACGATGATTGTCGGCTTTCATCACGGAAACGGATGATTGAACGACCCGGTCGAAATGAGGAGAATAAGGAAATGGAAACGATGATGTATATTGTAAACGAAGTTGGTATGGATTAAGATTTTTATTAAGATTGATAAAAAAAATTAATTATTATCTATTTAAATTTTTTCCACGAATTTTGTTTCGTGAAATTTTCGTGTATGTATGTATGTATCATCATTTGGTATATTTATATTTACATGGTGGTAATATTATTGTAGGATATAGGATATATTAATTATATCTCATCGCGGATATCTAATTAATCCGTTAAAGTGTTAATTTAGGTAATGATCACGATCTGTGGGAATGTCTAGGGACTATTTTCCAAATATAATTAATATATTCGAGTTGGAAATAAACGGATTAATTTGTTAAATTTTGTAAAAAAATAAATAAATAAATAAGTTAATTATATATTTGAAAATGAAAGTGATCATAAAGAAACGGATATTATTCGTTTGGAAAAATTTCCGTGTTGTTCCATTTCTTTAAAGTCGTGCAAGAATTTTAAGTAGTGGAAAAAGGAAAGCATCCGAAAAATAGTTCAATTTGAAACGATTTCTGTAACAAGCTAGATAGATACCAATTACTCTCATCTTCTATTCTAATCTCAAGAGATTGAACTGATAGCAACCTACGCAATGCATACTTATGATATTTAATAATATCCTATTGAGAATAATCAGCACCGCTGACAATTGCAATTTGAATCAAATTTACTATATAATTTTATTGTCTTTAAGAATCTGTTATATACGTACAAGAAATATATGTATATATTCAATACATAAGATAGATAAGAAAATTATTTTTAAACCATTTCATTAAGATTCTTGTTCTCCTGCTTGATTTTAACAATATCTAAAATTCTTAGAATACAAGAGAAAAATATCATCATAATAATTTTACGAAGGAAACGAGCTGTTTTTTAAGCCTCGAAAGTGGACCGTGCCATTCAAGAGAATTGATTCGATTCTTTTTCCGCGAATACGTACGTACACAATGGAGTCAAAAATTGAAGTTAATTAGGCGAAAAAGTAGTTGACTTTGAACGATGGCCCGTGTAATAAAAATTCTCGCTTTATTGGTTTTTCGAGTATCGTTGCCAGCTTAATGGGTTTGATTAATTGCATAAAGAAAGGGATATCATTAATCACAAATCGCGATGCGTACCCACGCTCGCAGCCGTGTTATCATTACGAAATTGATAACCGATCGCATATTCGATCGATCATTCGCAAGTTACATGTATAAATCATGACGTAAAATAGGAAAAGATTTGAACAGTGTGACGTGTACCATATAAATATTTAAACCTATCACATATTGCTATAATATATTGCTATAACAAAATTCTATTCTGATCTATACGTATATATAATTATCCTTTATTTTTACAACGAAAATCATTTCTCTAAGCAAAGATTTAACTTAATGATAATTTTCATTTAAAACCTTAAAAATATGGGTATTATAATAAAATATAATAATACAATATCATTTTGAATAAATAAATTTTGATTATCGTTCGAAGAAACACCGTTCCATGGATTGCTGATGAGACACATATTTCCAAGTCATTTACCCCTCGCTGTAAATTCCTTTAGATCGTAAGTCGAATGATCCCTTAAAGATCGTGCATCATTAATCACCGACTTGAGCGTGATACCTACTTACGTCGTTCGTGATGTGTTATCGATGGTATTGGATCGATGGTTTAGCGAACCAAATGTCGGTCGACGACCCTTTTTCTTTTTTTTTTTTTTTTT
>NW_006263478.1:635093-646137 GCF_000469605.1 Apis dorsata
AGCAATTGACGTTCGTACGTGTGTGTGTGTGCGTAGATAGGAGAAAAAATAAAAGATCGATATTTACATATATCGTATAAAACCTTTTATAATTTTGTAACACGAGCCATTGAACGATTTTTATCGATTGTTTGCCTGAAAATAACGTATAACGATCGCGTGTTCAAGAGGCGTTCACCGAATCGAAATATAAATTCAGATGGATTTATTAATGTGATGGTTAATTTAATCCGCCACTGGAGCGGAATATAATCAGAAAACTGGAAAATTGCAGCTCGTTTAATCTAGAGTCTTCTTCTCCATAAGATTCTTCTCCATTATCTTCTTCCTTCTATGAAAAAAATTCATAGAATCGAGTTAACAACGCATTTAAGGGATAATTTTGATAAATTAATATTATTATTATTATTAATAATATAACATAAATTAAAATATTTTAATCAAATTAGTAATTAATTATAGAATATAAATAATTTCAATCTAAATAAAATATTGCGATTAATTATGATCGAAATATTGCGATACGAATGGAAATTTTTTGCGCAAAAATGAAAATGTGACGTGAAAAGTTTAAATTGGTCGCATGGAAACTAATATCGAACTATTGAATTAAGTCGTAAGATATTTCGAGTACGGTTTTCACTGAACAACTCATAATTCGGTTACAGAGTTGTTATCGGACTTTAACACCCCCGCGTCGCGACGTTCTTTTTTATATCCCAGAACTTGGAACGAATGGACCAACTTGTGCAGAAAAACCCTCGCCACTTTAATAACAGTTTCTTGTTGTGCAATGTAATGTATCGACTAGATGGAATTACGTGGACGATGGTGAAAAGCGACCGGTTTCTTTACCTATTTGAGAAAAAGATCTTTATGAAAAGAGAAGTTCTCGATCGAGGGTAATAGAAATCGACAAGTTTACAATTGAATTTTCTCGATGAATGGAGATACACGGTAATAATAAAGAAATGTTGCTTTATTGAACGAAATTTTACAAAAATTGGTAAAAATTAATATTTGTAACATCGAGAGTATAAATTTTGATTTACGTATTTTTATGATCGATATTGTATTTTGCTTTGATTTTATACTCATAATAATTTTATAATCGTCAACCGAGGAAAGAGAAATGATTATTTCTAGTATTATCCAAAGATTAACGTGTTCACGAAGAATATAATTTAACCTGGCTCTACTTAAAACGAAAATTTTAATTACGTTTCACACGAGTTCCATTAAAAATAAATCTTAAAAACGAATTACAAGATTTTCTGTGCCAAGATAAATTTTTATTCCTTCTAATTTCCATCTCTACGATTTATTTTTCACAAAAGACGAAGTTTCCGCCACGAACTTTGAAATTACTTACTTCATTATATTAGTTTCCAATTTCCGATTAATTTTCCAATTAATGCAAAGTTAATATTCCTACTAGCATTACCTGAAAATTGTTCCTCGAAATTTTCATTTCCGTTCCTTGATTCCTTAATTCCTTCGATATTAAACTAAAATTCTTATAAATCTGTTGTCTGTCAAAATTGTTCGCACTCCTTGCAACTAAATATCAATCCAGCTCACTTTTTCTTAAAAATTCCACATAGCCCTTGTCAAAAATTATCGAATATATTCCTCTCGAAAATATTTTCTATCAAAAATCGAACGTTCATATTCGTTCGACAAATCCCTCGACATCGAAGATCAAACAGTGTAAGATGGGACAATCTATTCTATGTAAAATATACCTTTAAAAATATACTTTTAAAATAACACCATCACATATATATACATATATATATACACATATATAGACAATTTTAAAATAATACCAACTCGAATATCTACACAACTTCGACAGTTGATTTTACTTTTACTCGCTTGTGCATCGTAAATTATTTATCACCGTTGGACGGCCATCACAGCTTTCGAAATTACTTTGAAAATAACTCGATGCTTTCCGCCGCGTCCACTTCTCCCCATATTTACGATCGCACGTCCAATCGAATCTGTTGTGCCCTGCTGGATAAATAGAAAAACGTCTCGTTCCCAGTTTCGTCACGATAAGCAAGTGCACCGGAGGATTACGCAATAAATCGAGGGCGAGATAAATTCGTGGGGCGAGGGGAGACATGCATCTTCGTTTCCGGAAAACGGCAAAAGCAATAGCGCGCAGGCTTATCGCCAGATATACGTACGTAATTCTGCTCGACGCCAACTTTCGATACAGACGGATAAAATCTTTTTACTTACGAAGGGATATTTTGCAAACACGCGAGACAGGAATATTAGAAGTCTCTCTCTTCGTATTATATTCGAAAGATACTTTACACAAGAGACATTCTTATTGGCTGATATTTCGTTAATTA
The DNA here is from genome assembly GCF_000469605.1 of Apis dorsata. NCBI lineage: Eukaryota > Metazoa > Arthropoda > Insecta > Hymenoptera > Apidae > Apis > Apis dorsata. Next base: position 637,460 of record NW_006263478.1, read on the forward strand.
TTACGAGGCGGTATTTACGAAATTAAAAAAGATTCTGATATTAAAATGGAAAAATTTATAGTTAACAGAGATAATTTTATCGATCGATATTTTGTTATGTTACACGTAATATATTTATAAGATATTTGCCCGATGCACCTCCTCCAATATATTAATAATATATTAATTACTAAAATTACGATCAAAGGCGCGAGAGACAGACAAATAATAAATATCAGGATTACGCTAATAAGATTAAAATCCAATCGAACCAAATACGAAACATTATTTATACAGCATAAATCTCGAACACTCCTTCTAACTATTGATTCGAACGCTTAGAGATAAACGATATTCGCAATTAATCACAACAACAGGTGTATCGATTCGCTGGAAACCCAGATGATGCCAAGACACCGGTTTAGTCAATATCGCGTTATAATCCCGAGCGGTTATCAAAGTGTCGAAACTATGGACAATCGACAAACTCCATATTCCATATTCGATACGGTACAGTGGAGCTCAAGACGCAAATCAATTTCTCAAAGAGCGTTTAATTTAACCGTTTAATTATCCGTTGATCGACGAGGATCAAAACGACGGAGGAGGATCTTGGATGAGGATCTTCGACTGTCGTCGGTAGTTGTTCATACATGATCTGCAAACAGGGCGGATCTAATCTCGAAACTAAATCGAAACGTCTGCCGAGTGGAAAGGGCACGGTATCAAAGCGAGGAGGAGCTAATAACCGAGAGGCCACTTTGCACGAGATTCGAGCCACCACGGGATATTACCAACACTTGAAATCACGGGAAATAGGAGCGCGATCGTTCCTCGCGTCGCGATCTTTCGAGTAATTGACCGCTGCAAGATGAAATGAATTCTGAAGTGAGGTTATGTTTGTGGATTATTGTTGTTTGTCGTAGGTGAGATTTTGAAATGGAAGAAGAAAATATATAAAAGTATAAGTATAAAAAATATATTTGAAATACATATTTTAAAATGAGAGAGCGGAATGAATTCGAGTGAGGTTATGTTTATGATCTGGATTATGATCGTTGTGATAATGTGGGATAAGATTAGTAAGTAAGAAAAAAAATGTAGAAATACACACGCGTATGAAAAGTGTAATAGAATCAATATTTGATTTGATAAGAAAGAATGAGTTAGTAGAATGAATCGATATACGGAAATGGGTCACTGGAAAAAAAAGGGGGGGGGAATTTTCTGTTAAATCTTATCTAAGCCGTCGTGGGAAGTATCACGTGGGCTTCATTGTAAAACAGCTAAAATGGTTATTAAATACGCAAGAACGCTGTATTTAAAAAAAAGAAAAAAGAAGAGAAAAGAAAAGATGGAAGATTTAAATAAATCGTGAAAAAAATTTCACTGCAATAAGGAAACTTGTATAAAAATGGAAATGAAAAAGTTTCGAATAAAATTTAGTATTATTTTAATAACTTTTTCTTTTTAATAATGAAATATTAACATATCATTATAAATAGAAGAAATATTTCGAGTAAAATATGAATTAATAAATATCAAATCACATCACCGTCCGCCATAATTAAATGCGCGCGCCGTTTTTTTCGTTAAAATGTTATATCCATTAACGCGGGAAAATTTGATTTTTCACGTAAGGTAATGAAATACATTTATGCACGCGAGTCTCGAATAAATACTTCAGAGAGCGAATATTTTCGTTGTATATAATATTATACATATTAATGAATTTCCTCGCTTTTAGTCAAGTGCATTCACGGGCGATATTTCAAAGTGTAATAAAACTGTGATTAAACGAGCAATAGTGATATAAATAATAATAAACGAGTAATAAAAGTAATATCCGTGAATTAACGAATTAACTCTGAAACGAAAGAATCGGGGAAAAAGAAAATATTGCGCGAGATAATACACGATTAAAAGAGGCAATTAATATAATCGTCTAATTAAAATTGATCGATTGACAAACAAAGAGAAACGTAGAAAATAAATGGGAAACGGATACTCTTCGATTCCTCTCATCAAAGGTGAATGAAAATTAAATTAATACATTTCAACCATACCTCTCAAATTCATGGATCATAAATTTTGAGCGGATACTCCATGCTATTTCGATTCTGGCTCTGGGCTTTTCTATTTAACGGTTGAGCCTTGGATTTCTCTTTAACTGCAGATAGGATTGCTTAAATTAGTGCTCACGCTTTACCAGAATTTCGAGAGCTTGCTTGGAATTAGCAATTTGGCAATTGCATGCATATGTAGATATTTGCATTACATTCAGCCCATTTGTGTATTTTTATTACACGGTATGTTCACGCTATTTCACGTATCAGTAAGTTTTTTTTTTTCTTTCTTATTATTGAAATTGTATAAAAGTAGATATATAAGAAAATATTTTGTACATAAGTTATGGCCATTAATCATAATTTTTAAAAAGAGGTAATATTAACGATCAGTGAAGAAGAAATTTTAAACCTTTGAATTTTTCGCTAAATTATTTTTCGAACGGTTAAATGGTTTTGCAAATATGCAAATTAAACATATTCGATAACGGGCACATGCGCAATTTAAGTATAAAGTTATTATTAAATATTTGGGGTAATTACCGTTGATGCGAATATTAATTATGATATGAAATTCTAATGACGTATATAGCTCAGTATAATACAATGTTTCATGCCTCAGTTATGTATAAAATTGGAAAATAAAATGTAAATTAGTATTTTTAAACAATATCTATTATCTTATTTTGCATATAATATCGATGTAATTTGAGATCGATCGTTTTAAAATTACATATTCGAATTATCTTATTTAAAATTTTTCTTCTAATAAAGTTTAAAAAATTCTCTAACAGGAAATTCATTAGGCGAGTTATTAAGTTAAGTTACCGCGAATAATAAATTCAAAAGTGAAAAGGAAAAAAAAGAACATTAATCTTCTTGAACTGGACTCACGCGTTCTCTCCTTTGTTCGTTTCCATTCCATTAATATTACACGTTGTTCCTTTAAGCGTGAACGAACATTGGAAGTTTTTCATTCTAATGACAAATTTCTCAAGATGAGACGCGTTTCTTACAATGTCGAACATCAATTATTAATTACAAATTCGTTTTGAATTTCTTTCTTTCTTTCTTTCTTTCTTTGTTCCTCGAATCTTAAAGAATAGAAAACTTCATGATCCAAAAAAAAATTAACCAAAAAATGTAATCGTGTAACGAGTTCAATGAATGATCACGATCGTCCAGCACACAGCTATGTTGTCAAACAAACAAGTTTCTATTTAAACGATATTAGCAATGATATTAGCAGCAATAACGATGCGGAATATCACGGTTGAATTTTACGAGGCGTTTATCAAACGCCGACAAAACCATCCACTCCATTACTTCCAAACAATCTAGCCGGCGATAAAACGAACGTTTTCGGTCGAAATTCTGAAACTACGAAAATCCGTGGTATTATAAAATGAGATAGTTCACCGGAATAAAACGCAATTTGACGTTACGTGCGGATTCTTCACGCTTGAGGATTTCCCGCCCGACTTAATTCCCGCAAATCTGTTAAATTTTCGAACGACGATGCACATATTATTAAACACAGTTTTCCCTAGTTTTGATTTAACGTGTTCAATCCGCGACGGAGGAAAAGTTAACGAAATTAAAAAAAAAATTTGCACACGCTTGTTCAAAAAGTTCATCGTAAAAGTTTATCGTATATACGAATCTTTTCGCCCTTTCTTTTTATTTATTTATTTTTTTTTTTTTTAATAAAATAACGTCGAATCAATCGAATTATATTACTACTTTTTTACCATCGTTTAAATACAAATGTAAAATATCGTGACGAGTTAATTTTATTGATTAAAACAATTTATTCGTTTTATTCGTTTATCGCGATTACGTACATTTAAAAAAGGGAAACGATACACAAACATCGTTTAATAAACCTTTATCACCGTGAAATACCTACTTTCCCCATTCTCTCTGATTCTCTCTACCCTCTTCCTATTTCAATACAATTCCAATTTCTGCAAGCTCGAGAACCCGAGACCAATTTTAATTTTACCTTTTTTCCCCCCCCCGAACCTTTCCTTCCACGAACACGCGATTAAACTGGTCCAAATTCGTTCCGCATTCGAATTTTCTCTCACCCCATCCGTAACCGGCGATAATGACAGATGGCGAGCCGTAAATCGTTCGGATATCGATTCTTAAACTTGGCCGGTTTCGAGAGGATGATCAGTCGTTCGGGATATCCACGATTTCGAAACGATGGGCGAACAATGGCCGATGCTCTTTCGGTGGGAGATCGACACTGCGCGATCCCGGACAATAAACGTGTGACAAACGTAAATTACCCGTTGAGAGGGGAACCGATCTGAATGGGGAACAAAGTGAACAATACGCGCGATATGTCGTCCGGATCGGGTCAATATCCGGTAAAAGGCGTGTCATTTCGAACTGGTATTCCATGCTAAGTCCATGGCCGAAAAAAAAAGGAAAAAAAGAGAGATCGAACTCAGAGAGAGAGAGAGAGAGAAAGAGAGAGCGAACGCGGTTAAAGCTGCGATCAATTTCATTGATCGTGATAATTTGTCTTTTACAAAAGTCGATGATGGACGTTTGATGAGATGATAATTATCGGGATCGATTCGGTTTGAGGACTATTGAAAAGGTAGAAAATGTATCGAGAAATGTATTCTCTTTGATGAGAAGATATTATTTAGGAATCGAATAAAATTGTTTTGTTAAAAATGTCGTATATCATATTTGTCATTGTGTTTTTCAAGTTTACTCAGTTTAATTTTTGTTTCCTGTTTTCTTTTAGAGGGGAAAAAAAAAGAGAAGCGTGATAGGTAAATAAAAATCTGTTAGAATGTATGCGTTACATGGCATAAATCTCTGTTAACAAAAACTTCTATATGGGAAAAATTGAAGCGAGCTATTTCATGATGTATGTATATAAATGATGAAATAAAAATCTCGAAATTTGACGAATATACAATCTTTTTGAAAATAGATTTTTTTTCAATACTCAGTACCAGATATATTTACACAAGTTGAAAAACAAGTTGAAAACGTTTACAAAAACGTTTTTCTCTTCTTTTTTTAATCCCAAATTCCTTTAAATCTTCTTAAAATCTTTCTTTAAAAAAAATTATATAAATTTCTATCCTAAACCTAAAATCTTCCTCGACGAGAAAATTTACATCGCAAAAAGATAATCATTACTTCTCTCTAGATACTTGCAAAATTTCAGATAGATTTCAAAATTTTCATATTTCATGGTGGGATAGTTCGAAATTATGGGGCCTTCGTAAAAGTCATTATAACAACTGAAATATTCAAGGTTTGGTGGCGTATAAGTGAGGTTGCACGGACGAGAGGGATGGAAAATAATTGTTCGAGTTCCAGTTCCAATTCCAAATATTAGGTCATGCGTCAGAGAGGATCGTAAATTACAAACGGACTACAATTTTGGGGAATGTAGACCGGGCACAGGTAAAAAAGAACCGGTGTGCTCCTTCCTCTTGTTCGCGATATAAATATTTACGGAACGGCATGCTCTGCCTTTGCAGTGTAAACGAACGATTCATTCGCTTTTTCGTTTGCTCTCTTTGTACCCATTCGATGGAAATAAACTGGTCGAAGTATGGTGTAGCACGAAACGAAACGTTCGATCTATGTTTTTCGTGAATTTGTTGTTGAGGTGAAATCGTTTAAAAATTGACATATGTCCTCCCCATTTAAGAAGGATACATGTATCGAAGGTATTGAACTATATTGATAAAAATATTTTAATTAAATTTGATTTATACGTGAATGTGTTATATTGACGACGAGTTGATGTCTAAAATCGATTAAAAATCTTATTATTTAAATTATTTGTTTAAAAAATAAAAATTTTGGAATAATTAACAGAATTGAATATGTGATTTATAAATTAATTCGCGGTATTTTTTTAAGTTAGAAATCTGTATCTGTATATGAATTTATTTCTTATTATAAATCATAAGAATTTACTTTATTTTAGACTACCATGAAATATATAAATATTATATTTCGATTAAAAAACGATTAATTAACAAAAAAAAAATTCGTATGATATATCTAAGGATACATCCGTTCGAAAGACAGCAATTATAATTTCGTTATCCTCGTCGTTAATTCGAAGCAGATTTTTCTCCTAGGACATTTTAAAGAGAGAAAAAAAAAAATAAAAAAAACTTTGAAGCAGTTGCTTTGAAATTAAACGGCACTTTGTATGATTTTCAGAGAGCACGTTCCGAGTGACATTGCAGAAAAGCAGCCGAGGACTTGGCTTAAGCGTTTCCGGCGGTGGGACAGCCGGCCCTGTTAGGGTAAAAAGACTGTTTCCTCAACAACCTGCAGCCTTATCCAACAAACTTCAACCTGGCGATATACTTTTGGCTGCCAACGGAATTCCTTTAACCGGTCTCACTAACTATGTAAGCAAATCAGCATATGTATATAGTTTTAACAAATTTCTCCTCTTTTTTAAAAAATTTTTTAAATTAATTAAATTAAAAAAACTCGTTGAACAATGATATTTGTACGTATTTTCATCCGTGTTTCGAATCGTTTATCAAATTGTTCAACAAGTTCGTGCATAAGATTTCGTTAATTAATAATTAACGGGTTAACCTCACGCGTCTGAGGTCCACAATATTAAACCGATATTGCATCTCGATTCTCGGGAGACAAACGGGGCGACAACGATAAGATAGGCGACGATCTTTACTCCGAGTTCCGGATGTAGCTGCATTATGCTAATCAAATGCAAATCTCGTAAGAGCTACGAGAAGACAAACCCGTAGCTCCCATCTAAAGCTATAGTAATCGCTATTTTGTCGCAGCCAGCTCATCGCGTTAAGCGGTGAGCATAAGTGGGATAGAAGATGAAGAGAGAACGCGTGGTTTGCAGCCACGTGCAAAGCTCATATTCTTCATAAAAGAAAAAAGAAACGAGAATTCTTAGATATTATTATATGTGAATATATCACGTTTCCTAGAAACGTTTAAAAAAAAGATTGTAAATTAAAATTACGTACAATTTTCACCTTATCTGTAAAGATAAATATAAAAAAGAATAGAAATTAAACAACAAATTGATGGGTATGAAAGGCTACTTTAAATTTTTGATATATATAAACGATAATTTATTATTAGCGAAGATATATAAATATAAATATATTTTTCATCGTTGAAGAAAATTATTAATTTTATCTGCAACTTGTTGCAGGAGGCCCTCGAAGTTCTACGAACGACACCCAGTACTGTCGAGTTAGTGGTGTCCCGACTTCCGGGTGATATGAGTGTCACACCACCGGGTGCACCACCACCACCCCCAGCAAGGCGTGAACCACCACCACCATTGCGAATACTCAATCCTCTGCCACCCCTTCAAATCGAACCCTGCGGCGTAAGTAACTTTTATCAGGAAATCCTAGATAGCTGAATTTCCTGCATCAATGAATCGCACACCGAATTCCACAATTTTCCACTCCTTTTAAACGAGAGATTGAAATTGACACGCGATATATTATATCGTTATTAGACGAGAATAACAACGATTTAGTAAAATCTCTTTTTGCAAAATCATTCTTTCTTCAATGTTTCAAATTTATTTAGTGAAAAATTTTTATTAGTGAAAAATTCTATGCTCCTGTCGTACAAAATGAATAACGAATGTACTATCTGTTACATGTAGAAAGTCCTCCTTCCCTCCAAGAGGAATACGAAATTTGATCAAAGTTCGTTTACAATTTAGATTTCCGAGGGGTATACACGGTTTTCCGATGCATTTATAATAAATCCCTCGTGTTCCTACATCGAACACATCAATGAATATGAATCGGATAAAAACTCATATTATAAAGCAATTTATTCATAACTTTTTTTCTCATTACACGTATTTAATTATAATAACGTATATACCTTCGTTATATTCTTTTTTATATCTTAGTTTCAATTTTTTACATCCAACGAAAATTTAATAATTTTCTACTTTAATCTTTATTTGTTGTGTAACCATAAATATGCACGTACACGCAATTTTAATTTCATTTCTTTTCCAAAATATTAAGAGAGAAATTCCTCTTTCAAAAGTTTCAAAATTTCCTGCTTTCCAACAAAATCTCAATTCCGAATTTCCATACGTATAGCTTGCTCTTTCATTTCCGCAAAGGGAAGCGCTAATCCCGAACGATTTGCCACAGAGAGAGGGGGGGATTAAACGAACTAAACTCTTTCGTTAAATCGCTCCCTGCCAGGAATTCGACATAGAAATGACAAAGGTCGGTGGCAGTCTGGGCTTCACTCTGAGGAAGGCGGATAGCAGCGCGCTCGGCCATTACGTGAGGGCATTAGTACGTGAGCCAGCGTTGAGCGACGGACGAATTCGACCCGGGGACAAAATAGTCGCCGTGGACGGTGCACCGTTGTCGCCCATGAGCCACGAAGAGGCTGTCCAACTGCTGCGACAATGTGGACCGACCGTGAGATTACGATTGTACAGGGATCTCGCGCAAACTCCTGTCTCCGCTCTTTCTCCGACCGAGCCCGATCATCCACTCCGTCCACCACGTACCAGTTTGAGGTATATAAACTTACTTACCCCCTTTACAACAAACTTAACGAATTTCTTTCTTCGCATTTTTTTTTTTTTTTTTT
>NW_006263478.1:646385-649928 GCF_000469605.1 Apis dorsata
TTTTGATTTTTGGAATTTTTGGAATCGATAAATTTCTATTCGTGAATTTTTAATTCGGTTGAAATTGGTAATTAATATTGGTAATACTGATTTGCAGACAAGAGGCTGTAGATATGCTGTGCGATCTGGCGGTTCGAAAATTGTCACCCGGTACATCGAGCGGATCTAGTTGCAAACAATCATCCGGAACATCTTGCAACTCTCCGAGAAGACTACGTCGTCTTGCTACGCGTACTCCTACTGCCGATGAAGGTATCGTTATTTTTAAAGGAAGGAAAGGGAAGGAGAGTTGGATAAATGAAATTATCACAAATTTTTATTATAAAAGAATTATCTCGATTTCGAGATAATAAAATTCTTGTATGAAATATTTATCATCAGTTAAAAGTGAACGTTCGAGTTTTTTAATCTTCTCGTACTTTTCCTTTCGTTGAACGAAAATTATTAAAAAATCTTTTTCAAATGGTTCAACAAAACTTTCGATATGCTTTTTCGAAACATGAAAAGTGAATGAAAAGGGAAAAAATTCATCATAAAATAATCTCAGCCTAAACTAAAAGCCGTATCAAAGCTCGTCTCGTTTCGAGTAACGAATAAACGAAAGCTAAATATAGCGCGGGGGAATACGAAAGGAGGCGCAAAGGCAGTGCTCATCAGCATAAAAAAAAGAAAATAGAAAAATAGAGAGGTCGGTCCATCTGATCGACTCCATCCAATAACTGAAAAAACATGGTCTAAGAGAGATGATATCCATCGTTGCAGAAACTGTGGAAAAGCATCCGAGCGTGCACACGACATCGACGGCCAGCCAGGCGGAGACATCCGATTCCGACCAGTGCTCGATCAGGACTCAGATAACGAATTCCCAGCCAAACACACCTGGAACTGACATAATCGATCCGCCACCCCTGTACGACGTCTGCGACTCGAGCGATTCCTCCAAGACACCGGCCCGACCGAGTTTCCTCGACCTGTCCGCGCCCCAAGGGAAGCCCCATTTTCAGTTCTGCAACCTGGACTCGGATCTCGATTATCCCGGTGTCGGGGACGCGATCATCATCGAGGACGAGCTACGTACGAGCACCACGTCCGACGGCGATTACGAGAGGATCGAGCCGTCGTCCGTGTTGTCCAGCAACGAGCACGACAACGATCTACCCTCGGAACCGGCCTCGATGCCACCGGTACTCTCCTCGACGAGCAGCTCGAGCAACGCAGCGTTCAGTTACAAGAATCCCGCTTATCAAAGCGCCAATCCAGCCTGCGGCGCCGGCACAGATACCTCTGTGACGAAAAACAAGGCCACCCACTCGAGCGACCAGGACATACCAGGTTCATCGATATTTCACTACTCGACGAGCCGTGAATTTCTAGTAGCTTGACTTTGACGTAAACGTGATGCCTTGAATCCTGGACCACAGGGGACCGATGATCATAGGGGAGTACTGGAAATTGCGGAGACAGTGTCTGTAACAGGAATTGTTTAGATGTAAGATGAATAATGTGGGGCGAAATTTCGGCCAGGATACAAGGCATCACTGTATTTTATTTTTCGTAGAATTTTGTTACAGTTGGCTGGAACAAAGGTTGTTACGCTTTGGTTGGTTAAGGGGAATTTGTTTCGGGTTCTTTTGTTAAAAGGATTAGGGTTAGAATTGATTCGATTGGAATGGTGAGTTTGTTATATTGATTTCTGGGATATTGGATTGATTTTGTTCGAAATTTACAGTTAAGTTTAAATTGAGACGAGAGAAAGGATTGATGAGGGATGAATATTTTCTGTGAGATAAAAGAAACAAGTAATTTTTCTTTATAGTCAAATTATTATAGTCAAAAGTATATATAACAGTCCATTGAATTTTCAGATAATTTTTCTCTGAAACAAATTATTATGTGGAAAAAATTTATTCTGTAATTTTAATTTTTTAATACAGATGAATGAATTGATACGTTTAACTAGCGTTAAATGAAAAATTCTTTGTTATTTAAATACCGATATAAATTTTTTAATAGTTGTAACTCGCACACGCATTAATTTTTTTTTATTATATTTCTAATTATATTTCTACGAATTTATTTATTTATAACATTTACCAAATAACAATAATTTGATTAAATTTAATATTTAAGAATATCAAATTTGATATTATAAGAATGAAGAAAACAAATCATGCTACTTTAAACAGAAAAAAAATATCAAACGAATGAAACGAGTAACATTTCATTATCTTATCTTTTTGTAGCGTGCGAATATGTATATCTTGTTACCATTATACATATCGAGTTGTCACCTTGATTTTGCGTACAACAGTCAGTTAAGCTTCTTGTACACGGCCAGTTCATTAAATAATATATAATATCTTTATTCAATCTTAAAATATATCGCAATAAAATAAATTTTTTATATAATCTTTATTATCTAATCTTTTTTTATCGTATATATAAAATAATATAATAATCAATAATTCTTAATACATACGTTATAACTCTACTTGTGATAAAAACTAACGTGAAATTATATCATATATTATAATTAACGTAAAAACTATACTTCTCTATTATATAATTTGTCTTTATTTATTTGTATTGTGAACTGTTGTCGTGAATATATTTACATATTTTTTCATATATTATTTTTCACAATTGTCAAGATAAATTTTATAAAAAATAAATAGAATAACGATAATTAATTTCATTAAAAATTTAATTAAAAATAATTAAATAACTTGCACAATTATAATTGATACTAAAATGAACTGCCTGATACAAACTTTATATCGCACGTTCTGATTTAATTTTATTACCATACAGGGAAAATCTTAGGAGCAGAAGATCCGGGTGGTAGCAAGGGTTTGTTGAAGTGGAAAGGCGTGATGTTCGCCCCAGATGATGGAATAGATAAAACTAAAAATGAAGAGGAGAAGACCGGGAAAGACACCACAGATTCAGCTGCCCTTAATAAAAATCTTGAACAAGGAATCGAGGTGAGATTTTCGTTGAACGAGTTATAGTTTAATTCCTAATTCCTTCCAATATCATTGTATAAATAAAGAATTCAAAAAAAAATAAATAAATAAATAAAATACGAATGATAAAAATGCTTCGATTTGAGAATATTATTATTAGTAGGAAAAAAAAATTAAAATTACTACTTTTTAATGTATAAAAAAGAGACTGAAGAATTTGTGAAGTTTTTCAAATAATAAACATTCAAATTAATAAATTTCTATTTGTAACAAAAATTGAAAAAACTGAATAAATATCTTAAAATATATTTCATTTGCATAATTATTATTATTAAAGGTGTTCATGGTAGAGCTGACACGTGGTTGGAATAGTCGATTAGGATTCAGTTTGCAACCAGAAGGAAACCGTACAGTTATATCAGTGGTACACCCTGATAGCGTTGCAGCTAAGGATGGAAGATTAAAACAAGGAGATGTACTTATGATGGTAATTTCATTCCTAATTATCATTTCTTTTCCTATTTTAATTTTTCTTCTTTCAAATCTAAGAATACGCACATATATATATATATATATA
>NW_006263478.1:650177-673215 GCF_000469605.1 Apis dorsata
TTTTATGAAATATCATGTGATAAAATATAATTTTGAAATTATTTCAATTAAATTAGAATAAAAAGAATAAAATAAAAGAATGAAATAATATGGTTAAAAATTTTTAAATAAAAAATTATTTTAAAATATTGTTGAAATATCATAATTTATTATTTTTGTTTCAGGTAAATGATGAAAGTGTTGAGCACATGACGACAGCTGATATAATAGATCTGTTACGCAAAATAAGAGGTTCAATAGGTATTACAGTGATGAGACGAAGCAAACGAGAAAACGTAACGTGACGTTAATTAGGTTAATTTGATTAACAAAAATGAAAAAAACTTTCACGTCCATCACGGTATCATGTTTCTTTCATTTTCAAAACTAATATCCAATTTATGAACGAAATGTTACGATATAGGTCAATTCTTCGTTCTTCATTTTCAACATAAATTTTATTAGCTTATTAAAAGACAATTTGTGCGTTAACTATTTATAAATGGAATCGATATGTTGATCGAGTGCAATATACATATATAAATGTTGCTGTGAATACAATTGTAAATATAATATATGAGAATCGAAGTCTTAGACATGATTACTTTTTCAAAAAGAATGCAATTCATGCGATTATCGCATAATTAATCAATGTAATTGCATTCGTTATAACACTCCATCTAATACTTAAATTTAATTATTGTATATTTCAAAAATTATATTATTTGTGTAGATGAGATAAAAATATCCAATTGCGGTTTATTGAAACGAGTTTTTTTAGAGTTCGTTTAAAGTAAAGTAATAAGACTGCTTTAAAAAATAGAAAATGGCGAAGGTATATATGAATAATAGTTGTTTGCCATATAGATATTTATTCAATAAATGCGAAAATATGATAGCGCTCTTTATTTTTACGTAATTTCTTAAAAATTATAAACTTCATATTTGAGTATATATAGATATATTATCGGTTGTAAAAACATTAATATTTTTATAAATTTTCGCTCTGAGCAAACCTCTCTATCTTTTAGAGGATTTGAAACCATAAGACATTCAATGTATAATTGTAAAAAGTTATATTATATCTAACTTGTATAAATATCTCAAAAACACTATTTACAAATATTTTAAATTTTAATGAAAGATATTTTAATATCATAAAGAATATGTTGAAATTTGATTATAGAAACTAGGCTGAATTAAATTTATAACGAGAAATTCTTGTTACTATCAATTTCCTAAGCAAAATAAATATATGTTTTTAAAATTAGAGGAAAGCTTTTAAATATAAATTTTTAAATGAGTAAAATCGAAATTCGAAAGTCTTGTGATTTAAAAATTTAGTATGATAATTAAAATTTCACTGAAAAAGATTAAAATGCACGGTTTCGAATCCTACATCCATTAAAAGTTAACAAATTCGTCAACACGATATAAATTGCTTCTTGACAATCCAACGATTGTCCGCTGTAATTGAATGAAAACTTTCTTGAATTTCAAGAAAAGTGTTTACAATGTGATTCATCGTGATAACCTTTTTGAAAATAAAAACAATAAATGTGTTAATAAAATAAAATTCTATAAATAAATATTCTAATTAATAACAAAATATTCCTTTAATTGTATATAAAATTTCTTCTATCAATGTCTACATATTTACATACAATATATAAAAAATATATAAAAAACAAAAGTGATTAAAATTTTTCGAAATTTTAATGAAAGCAATAAAGCAAAATAATAATAATAATAATAATAATAAATCAAATTTGATAATCAAAAAATTAATCAAAAAAATATAGAAAATATAATAATATATAGGAAAATTAATAAGGAAAATTCTTTATCACATCATTGAACCATGTAAATAGCTGTAACATAGTTTTATTTTATCATTACATTTTCAAAGTTAGAAAACAAGATATAATTCGAATATTTCGAACATATCGTTGCAGATTATATCACATACTGCACGTATTTGCGAAGTGTAATGTGAAATATGCTTGCAATCACAAATATGCTCATAAAATTAACATATCACATTTTCTTTCGAATAACATGTTCTTGATAATTTTTGTAAATATAACATTTTAAATGTTATACTTATGTAATATAAATAAAAATTGTTTGAAAGAAAGTGTGATAATTATTATGCAAAATCTATTATTGCAATAATGTTGTTAATATTTCACGAAACAAAATTATTCGTATATTATCTATAAGAGAAACGATAAAGAAAAATTGTATGAAATAAAATCGTAATCGTATTATATTAAAGTCCTGTGTCATAGAAATGATTTAAGGCTATTTGAATTTTAGCGCCATTCTTTAGAGTGTTCACATGTAGTAAAATGCTTTCGCTTGGCGCGGAAGAAAAGATATATAACTTCCCAGATTAATTATAAATCTTTACTTTCTATAATTTGATAATTTTAAATAATTAAAAAGCTTTTATATATCTATACGCTATTTTTTCTTAATTATAAATAACGTTTATCGTTTGATACTACTATATCAAACATTGTTTGATACTAAGTTAATGAACAATGAAAATAATAGCATGAATTTAAAACTATCTTTTTCAATTCTTTAGGAATAAATTTATAAATATTATTTTCACATTAAATTCTAATTTAATTTTACTTTTTAAATCAATCTTTATGTTTCAATTTCAATTTCAAAAAACTGATTTATTATTAAATTTAAAAAAAATGAAAATAGGTTATATTCAAATACCTTAAATATTATATAATAGATATTTCAAATTTTGAAATTTAAAACATTACTTTTATATCTTTTTTCTTTCTTTTTTTTTTAATTTTCTTTAAAACTATCATGGATCTCATATCATACACAGGAAAAATTGCTTAATATATTTAGAAGTGTAATAAACGTTGAGTAACTACCTCGCGTGATGCCATACCATGCACCAGTGGTTCTCAAACTTTTTATGCGTAACCATTCAAATAAAAAATAAGAAGTAATTATATAAATCAATAAATTATTCAATAGTATAGAATAAAATATTACAAAAAATTCTAACAATTTAAATTTATAATTTTATCAAAAAATAGTAAAACAAGAAACATATTTTTAACAATAAATTTATTTTTGAAATATAAACATTAAAAAGAATATAAAACAGAATAAATTATTTATATAAAAAAAAAATATATAATATATGATCATTTAAATAATATATGATCATTTAAAATGAAAATAAAACAATATACGATATAACAATTTAATCAAAATAATAATTTAACTGTTTAATTATACATAGAAAAACATATAATATTAACCAATAAAGAAATTTTTTTCAAATATATTTATAAAAATGAAACTTATGATCATAAATTTCTAAAATATATTGGTTTCGCAAAGAAAAAAAGTTTCAGAAACACTTATAAATATTTAACATCAAAAAATTATTAGCGCAACTCAATTAAAAAAAAAAATCATTAAAAATTTCATTCTTCTTAATATATGTTGCGCTTATATTTATCCAAAAATAAAAATAATGTACGAAAATAATAAATCATTATAATTATAATAGTATATTTAAAAAAAAACAAAGTGTATTTAAAAAAGAATAAAATGTTTTTCATAAATGTGATAGTCCATTAAAATGTTAGAAGCTTTTAAAGTTCTATATAAAAAATATATAAAAAATATTAGAAAATATAATTAGAAAAAATAAAATGTACATAAAATTAAGTGTATAAATGATACCAAAGTGTATGAAAAACAATATATAAAATAAAGACACATATTTTATGCCTAAATAATGTCAAAGACAGCTATTTTAGTGTTAAGTAAATCAAGCTTCTTATATTATTATTATTAATATGAAGCTTATATTATTGTTAATGTCTACATGAAGGTGAAATATAAAATTTTATGTGTTTGTCATCATTTTACCATTGTTGATCTCTTTCTGATCAAAATATTACAATAAAATTTAATGTCTTTGATAAACAGTTTTGTATTTTTTTTTCTTTATAATAAATTAATATATTAGAAGGAGAAGGAGAATAAAATTGTACATATATTAAAAAAATTAAAGTATGATTACTTTTTTTATATTTAATGTAAGATAAATATATATACTTATTTATTAAATATTTAATAAAAAATATATAATAAAGTCAAATATAAAATATAAATTAATACAAAGAAATAATTATTTTTTACATCACTATATTTCAAAATTTCAAAACTAGATTTCAGCAAAATAAATCAAAACACTTAATTTTAAACTTTTATGAATTATTATCTTTTATTTTTCTTCTAGTAGATTTTCTTAAAATAGATATATCTTCTGTAATATTTCGTTCTCGTTTTCTTAATCGTGATTTATTTCGTAAACATTTAATTGTTTCATCATTAGAAGTACATAAAGATTCTTCGATATTTGTTTCTTTAGTCTCAGGAGAATAATTATGAAATGATTTTTTAATTTTTTTTTTTATATTTGGTATGATTTTATTATCAGTTTGCATTAAATCGCGTGTTTTCTTTTGAAAAGATTGAATTCTATTATATTCAGGAGAAGAACTTACATTTTCTTTTTCCAAATTTGAAAAATTGATTACACTATTATTTAAAAATCCATAATTAATAGAATGTAATTCTCCTGTAAGATTGTTTTAAAATAATAATTAATTCAAAAATATATGATTTTTATGATAAATCAAATTTTTTTTATGGTCAAATCAAAATTATTTAATTTTTTTATATTGAGAATGCTTATATTGAACCATATATGGATCAATAAAAGATATTATATAATATCCATAAAAAATATAAAATAAAATTTGATTAACTTTTAATAGAATCTTATTACATACCATAATTAAATTTACTGTCAGTGCTATCATTACTTGATAAATCACATGCAATATCTTGCAAGATAGATTTTGATTTCTTATCTTGTCTTTCTTCTTGATCTAGAGTTCTATCAGAATCAAGATCTTTTATGTTCGAACTAACAGAATTTATCTGTTTTATTTCATTTTTTGAAGATGATTCTTTGTTTTTTCGTAACTTCTTATATTTGGAAGTATTAGATAGATCTTTAAAATTATTTGATACATCTTCACAAAATGTGTTTACCATTATTGATTGTGTCAGTGGATCATAAGTAGAAATATCATTAAATGCATTTTTTTCTATTTTATTTATAGGTGAATGATTAGATTGTAGCATTGATTGTTCTTGATCAACATTTTCCTGATCACTTGTCTCAGATTTATTTTGTAAAACAGTATTGGAAGGAGATGATTCTACATTAAAAAATTTATTTGGCTCAGTACTAGAATACATTTGTAATGGACAAGTAGAATCTGAATCAGAATCCTCAATATATACATTAGATTTTAAAGAATTAAAGTCATTTTGTTCAGTATAAATCAATGAATCATCTAAATTTTCCGTTGTTTGACATTTATTTGGAACATCCTCATTAATCTCTTTTTCTATATTTTCCTTCAATAAACTACGTCTTACTGATTGTCGTTTTGTAGTATCAATGTATTTAATATTTTTGATTAAATTTTCAAAACTATCTTTGTGTGTTTCCACTAATAAAAAAAATAATTATCAAAATATTATATACATTATATGAAAAAACTTAAAAATTTAAACTTACAATATTTTTTTCTTTCATTTTCTATAACATTTTGTTCTGTATTTCTAGTAAAATGTAGTTTCTAAAAGTTAATAATTTTAATTAAAATATCAAAACATAATTTAAAAAATTTAAATAAATAATATAATGAGTATTTACATTTAGAAATGTTTTATTAATTTTTCTTTCTAAATTTTCTTCATCTTCACATTGTTTTACTAATTCTGAAATTGATCGTGGATTTGATTTATCACATTCTGCGTTATAAAGAATAATGTATCTTTGTAATCTATTTTCCATAGTCTTTCGATCTCCTTGTAATGATAAACCAAATTCTTTTAATTTTTTTCTTAATATAGCATCTTTCATTAAATTAAATACTAACTTTGGTAATGGTTTACGTATTGATTCTTTTCTGTAAAAATAAATACTGCTTTTATACATATGATATGATAACAGAATATATATATTTTAAAATTTTATTATTATGTAAGAAAAAAAAGATTATAAAAATAAATGCAAAAAAATTTAAATTTGATTATTCTTACATTTGAGGTTTTTCTTTCATTGATTCTCTTTTTAGACAATCATCAAGATGTCTATTTATTTTTATTTCTGAAATAGTAACTTTACATACTGGACATATAACAACCTTAGTTTTTTCTATATTTGTTACTGCTGGACGTTTATGGCTTTTAGGTGTAAACATTAAAGGTATTCTAGATATTCCACTTGTACTAGGACTAAATATATTGTTTTGTATATTTATAGATGGTGATATGTTATTTTCAGAAGTATTATTAATAATCTGATTACATATAATCTTATTTTCTTGTTCATTTACATTTATATTATTATTTTCATGCAATAATTTTGGTATAGTAGAAACCTGATTGTTTTCATCAAATTTTGTAAATTGAATATGAATTTGTAAAACTCTTTTTAACTTATCTTTGATTTGTGAAAATTGTGTTATAATTTCATCTAAAATTTTATTTTTCCTCAAATCTTTCTCAAAAGTTTCTGCAAAACATGCAGGGCATTGTGTTTTATAATGTAAATATTTTCTAATACATAGAGAACAATCTAAAATTTAAAAGAGAAATAATAAACAAAATTTTATTAATTTATAAAAAATAAATATTTTTTTTATCTTACAATTGTGAGAACATGATGTCATAACAGATGTATCCATAAATTCATAGCATATTCCACAAATTAATAAATTTTCTATATCCTGTAAAAAAAATCACTTAACATAATTATTTGCATTATAAATAAGTAAATTTTAATGATAACAACTTTTACCTTTAATGCTATATATTCTTGAGGCCACATTGTATAATGATATATAATAAATATGCAAAATAATTTTAAGGTTAATTTTAATAATTCTTTTATAATTATAATAAATACATTTTTTAAAATAACAAATAAACAAATTTATTATATATCATCTGTTAAAAATATAAATATAAAATGTAAAGACATAAAAGATGAAATACAAATAAGTTTATTATTATATTAGTATTTTTTTTCGATAGTATATACATTGTATACATTTACTACGTAAACCATGATAATTATTGTAATTATATAATTTTCAAATATAAAATATCTTACAATTAAAAAATATTTTACATGTTTGTATAATTGTTTAATATATACATATAAAAAGATAAAGTAATTAATATTTATAAATACTTTAAATCGAACCGGAAATTGTTAAAAGGTTTTACGTAATTTTCATGTTTCTATATAATAAGCGAAGGTGCAGCAAAACTATTGTGTCAAAATAATTTATTTTATACCATGAATTTAATTCGGTTAGTAAGTTTCTAAATCTATGAAGAATATTTTTTTATTATAATATTTGAATATAAATATATAAAAAGAATTTAAATTTTAAAATGGAAGGTTATATTCTTAGGTTTGCCATAAAATCCAGTATTGTTGGTGGTATCGTATATTATACTTATAAGGAAGGATTATGGTCAAAATCAGAAGAAACTGCTGCATTGTATAAAAAATTAAACGTAAAAATTGCTCCATATGTTAAAGAAAATGTACCTGAAAAAATTACAAAAGAGGTAATTTTATTTGATGTTATCATTTATTATTCAATATTTTAAAAAAATTAAAATTAATATCTCTTATTCTTTATAATAAAATGGTATAATGTTATATTTAATAGATATTTAAATTTTTAACTTTCTAATATTTATAGAATTTAATTTGACATTTTATTTGACATATTTTGCAAAGAATTAACATATTAAAATGATTAAAAAATTATGAAATATTTGTTTTCTGAATGAAATGTTTTTATTTAGATATCTCAGCTACCAAGTGTGACAGATATTACAAATTTTATTAAAGTAACTTGGAACAAAGGTGTTATGTCCAGCATGGGATTTGTCTCTAATTTACCAACACATACTTTTAATAGTGCTACTAGTTTATATGAAACTACACAAAGCTACATAAAAGAACTTAGTGTATAAAAACAAACATAATTTTTATGTAATATTGTTAGTATTTTCTTCTATATATTTTAGATAAATATTATATAATTAATATTTATAAATAAGGAATTTATTATTTATTTTATTTTTGAAATTGTTTTTATTTATGAATATACCTATGAAATTGCATCAGTATAAATATGAATAAATATGAATAAAGAAAATAATTAATATATATAAAAAATCTGTTTATTTTTTTTAAGCAATTGAATATTTAAACATATTAATCTGAATTATTATTATTTTAACTCAAATTTTGTTTAAATCTTACGTTTAAGCTTAAAGAAGTTATTTTATGAATTATCTAGGAACATTTTTTATTTTTTCTATTGCATTGTTGGATGCATTGACTAAACTTTCTTGTGTTCATAAAAATTCAGCTTTAGTAAATGAAATGTCAGTGAAAAGCATCTTAAATCGACACCATTGTATCATATTTCAGAAGTATGTATATGTGATAAATAACGTAAAATATTGGCTTATCTATTAAAATTAAGTGAATAAAAAAAATATTAAGTAATGCCTGCACAAGAAGTTGCAGTTGTACAACCACCGGCGACTGAAAATGAAGAAAATACTGCACCATCATCTCAGCCTATCGTAGGCATTATTTATCCTCCACCGGAGGTTAGAAGTATCCTTTAATAATATATATTTTGAAAAGAAAGCAATATTTATATATTTCAATAATTTTGAATGATCTTTCTAATAAAAATATATTTTTTATATGCACAATTATTATAAATTAGAGTAATAATTAAAATAATTATAGCGTACAATATTGGTTGTGTATATTGATTTATATATTATTATTAATAAATCATTATATTATTTCTCTTATTTTTACTATGTAATTTAATTTCTTTATATTTTATTCTTGTATATTTTTTTTAAAGAAAATAAAATTTGAAAATTTATCTTATAATGATTTATTATATTTTAATTATTTATAAATATTAGCAAATTATAATAGTATATTATATTAAATATAGTAAGATTAATTATTAAATATATTAAAAATAAGATGATGCTCAGAATAAATTTATATATGCATTTTTATTTTGCAAAAATTATTTATCAAAATTATTTATATATATATTATTATATTGGCATTTATTTGTATTGTAATTCTCCTTATGTAAAAATTTAGATATTGTTGACAAGACTGCCAGTTTTGTGGCTAGAAATGGACCAGAGTTTGAATCAAGAATTAGACAAAATGAATTAGGAAATCCAAAATTTAATTTCTTAAATTTTGGTGATCCATACCATGCATATTATCAACATAAAGTAAAAGAATTTAAGGAAGGAAAAGGTCAAGAGCCTACTATAGGATCAGGACCTGGAAAAACAATTAATCTTAGTGCTCATCAAAAACAGCAAGAAATTTTGAAACAAGTTGAACAACCATTTATTCCAAGAGATACTCCTGCAGAATTTGAATTTATTGCTGATCCACCTTCTATTTCAGCTTTAGATTTGTATATATTTTAATTAAATTTTGTATTTTTTATATATAATAGTTTACATAAAAAAAAATATGAATTATTTTATTTTAGGGATATTGTAAAACTTACAGCACAATTTGTAGCTCGTAATGGTCGTCAATTTTTAACAAACTTAATGAATAGAGAACAAAGAAATTTTCAATTTGATTTTTTACGTCCACAACATTCCTTGTTTCAGTATTTTACAAAACTTTTGGAACAATATACTAAGGTAAATAATAAATAATAAAATTATATTCTTATTTTTATAATTAGATATTAATCCTGAACTTTTTATTTAAATTAATATAAATTTATAGGTATTGATTCCACCTAAAGATTTATTACCTCGTTTACGTGAAGAAGCTTCTAATATGGATAAAATTTTGGAACAAGTTAAATACCGCGCTGAATGGTTAAAGTATCAAGAAGCTCAAAGACGTAAAGAAGAAGAGGAATTAGAACGCGAAAGAGTTGCATATGCACAAATTGATTGGCATGATTTTGTTGTAGTTGAAACTGTTGATTATCAACAATTTGAAGTTGGTAATTTTCCAGCTCCAACAACACCTGATGAAGTTGGTGCTCGAGTACTTATGCAAGTAATAAAATTTTATAAATTCTATTTTATTTTAAAATATTTCAATAAAATTTTTTATTATTTTTTTGATAACTCCTTAAATTTTTAGGAAAGAATAGAAGAAGGTGAAGATGTAGAAATGCAGATTGATAGTGAAGGAGAAGATGAAATGCAAAATCGTACAGAAGGTGAAAAAGATCGTGCAAAAGATAATAATCAAGTAAGTATTTCATATATTTAAATAAGATGTTTTCATATCAATAATGTATTTATATTATAAGGTACAAGATATGGAAGAGGATTCAAGTGATGAAGATGATGTATCACCTCCAGGTGATACTCATAAATTGAAAGAACCGAAACCACGTGATAGTAATAACATGCAACCTCCACCATTGCCACCTACTCCAGGAAATGTTGTAGTAAAGAAGGGATATGATCCTAAACAACATGGTAAATAAAAACATGATAAATAATAATAAATGAAAACATTTAAATATATGAATTGAAAAAGAATTAATTATAGAAATTATTGAAATTATAGAAATTATAAAAATAATTAAATAAAATACGTATATATATATTTTTTTACAGCGAATAAAACTGCACGTCCTGCTGCTCCCGACGAATACTTGATATCTCCAATCACTGGAGAACGTATACCTGCAAGTAAAGTCCAAGAACACATGCGAATTGGATTATTGGATCCACGTTGGGTGGAACAAAGAGACAAACATCTTGATAAGTTAGCTCAAGAAACAGTATTTGCACCTGGTACAGCGATTGAAGCCAGTTTGAAACAACTTGCTGAAAGGCGTACCGATATTTTTGGTGTCGGCGATGAAGAAACTGCTATTGGTAAAAAGATCGGAGAAGAAGATAAAAAGAAAGATGACAAAGTTACATGGGATGGACATACATCAAGTGTTGAAGCAGCAACTAGAGCAGCTAGAGCAAATATTACTTTAGAAGAACAAATTCACCAAATACATAAAGTTAAAGGACTTCTTCCAGATGAAGAAAAAGAAAAGATTGGTCCAAAACCTGCTAATCGCGCAGCTGAGTTGTCACACATGGCAGCAGCTGCTTCAAAACCTCAAGCTACATTAAAGGCTCCTCCAAAACCACCAGCTCCAAAACCAGTACCTGTTCCCACACAACCACCACCACCTCCTACTATGAGTATGCCTACTATGGGAATTCCTCAACCAATGATGCCGCAAGCTCCGATGATGATGATGGCTCCTATGCCTCCGATTCGACCACCACCGCTTATGAGTAATTTTATTATTAATTTTTTTTTAATGAAATATTAGAAATCTCATAATCAAAGTTAATAGTATATTTTCTTTATCCTTTTTTGCACAATATTGCTCTTGTTTTTTTACGTAATGAATATCTTCTTATTATATATCTTGTTATATTAATAACAAATTTGAATGTTCAAATACAAAATGGTTATTAGTATTAAATTCTTCAATTTTTTTTTTTAATTATAAATTATAAACATATATAATATACATATTAAATATCATCGATTTATTAAATTAAATATTTTTATTTTTAGCACCAGCAATGTCACCATTTATGCCAACACCACCACCAATGCAACCACCAATGACATCTGCTGTAAATATCTGCGAGTTAAAATAATTTCTAATTAATTAATATTTTAATTGTTTTAAAATAGATTTTTATGTATATTTTAATTGTTTTAATTGTATTTTAATATGTTTTTTAATTATTTTTTAAGATTGGATTAAAACATGCTACTGAACCTATGGAGGAAGAACCTCAAACTAAGAAACTTAGAACTGAAGATTCATTGATACCAGAACAACAATTTTTGGCTAGAAACAAGGTATATATTAATGATTAAAATTAAAAAAATATTATATACAAACATATATAAAAATATATATTTTATTTTTCAGGGTCCTGTACAATTAAATATTGCTGCACCAATGATGACAGAAAAAGCAGAATGGAAATTAAATGGTCAAACATTAAATATTACTTTGCAATTAAGTGATACTGTGGCAACAATGAAAGCTCTTATTCATGAACAAACTGGCATGCCTCCTGGTAAACAAAAGTTACAATATGAGGTATGATATAAATGAAACTTAATATTTAATATAAATTATATTCGAATATTTATATATTTTTCTAATATTTTTAATTTCATATATATTAGTTATTGATCTTTTTTATAGGGAATGTTCTTTAAGGATAGCAATACTCTTGCATATTACAATTTAACATCTGGCAATATAATTAATCTTTTACCAAAAGAAAGAGGTGGTAGAAAAAAATAAAACAAAATTTTTAAATATAATTTTAAATTTACTTAAAAGATTAAAAAAATCGATATATTAATAAAAATGTTACAATCCCTTTTAATAACAATAATAAAACATTTATAAATATTAATAAATTTTTTTTATTATATTTCTTTTATTCCATAATTATAATAAGTTATGATTGTAATAAATTAATAATGTATAATAAAATTTATGAGTATATAAATATAAAATTATTTTTATTTATATATTTAGTTTTCATTTAAAAAATTGCACTTAGATCATCTTGTACTTTCATTAATAAGGCATTAGCAATATAATTAGCAATATAATTAGCTATATTATTTAATAAAATATTAAAACAGCATTTGCAAATTATTTTAAATATTTATATATATTTTTTTATATTTATATTTTTATATTTATTTTAATAATTTATAATTTCTTTAAAAAAGCATTGCTTTTTTATTTTATATAAGAGATTCACGATAATATATTCGATTCGAATATTTTTAATTAATATCTTCGATTCATTATAATCGAAATATTTATAATTCAAATACTTGAAATTTAAAAGCAAATTTTTTAAAATTACACAAAAAGATTATATACAATTTTTTTCAGAATAGAATTCTATCAATATTTTAAGTTATAAAATGTTCTAAATGCGACAATTGCTTTTATATTTTAGGCTAATATTATGCATTATTATGCATTATTAAAATTTTTTGTTTTGCTTTTACTTTATGCATAACTTTTCATTTTGTACTTATTTTATTTTTAATTTGTTCTATGATTTTTCGATAACGTACAACCATTGCTTTGTATATCTAAAATAATAAAAAAATAATATTTTTTATAAAAATAATATAAAAAGAAAATATTTAAATATATATTATTTGGAAAAATATAAAATTAATTTTTAATATATCACTTACTGATTCTGCATCATCATAAGGTCGACATATAAGTGTTGGTTCTGGTAAACATCGAGTTATCTCGTCAAAATTAGATTCATTTCGTAGTAAAGCATATTTCGCTTGATAGGCTGCACCTATCACAGCTGAATTAGCAACTTCCTATTAAATAGAAATATTAAATAGAATAACAATATTGAAAGAAAAATTTTAAATAAAAATATAATTAATTTTTTGAAATAAGAAAATATATATTAATTCAAAGATGATATTTTATTATACTAATATAAAAATAGAAATAATTAAAATAGAATTACCGATATATATACTGGTGAATTAAAAACATCAGCAAGTACTTGCAATATAGCTTTGTTCGTAGATGCACCTCCAGTCGCAATAATACGTGTATTTGGTCCTATAAATAAAGGAATTATTATTATTATCTTAATTATTATAGAAAATACTATTTATTTCTAATAGTTTATATTTTTAATTTACATAAAAGAAATAGGAAAATTGTAAATATTATTTTATTTACCGATAACAAAACCAAAATCTTCAGCATGAGCTCTTTTCGCAACGAATTGACCTTCGATTAAGGCTCTTACTTCGACTTCTTTTGAACTATAGCGCGAAATTTCATTATTCGCTTTGTTAAATCTATGATCGCCAATAACAAATGGCAATATTTCTTGTGTGTCGAAGTATAAACCTAAATTTCCAAAATTACCACGCGGAGTACTTTCCAGCAATTCATTGAAAATTTGCCAAGAGCTTTGTGCTGCGCTGTCACGTATTCTTTCGCGAGTTAGAGATCCATTTTTAAAGCTGAAAATTTAATAATCAATATAACAAATTTATTATAAATTCTTATTTTCTCAACTTCTAAATCATTATATTCTATATATATAAATGATAATCTATATATATAAATGAATATTATATACATATTTCTACTTATCTGCCATAAATTTGTGTCCAATTATATTAAAAAAAATCTTATTTTATTGTTAAAATAATATTAAAAAAATATTACCAAAGTAATGCCATATAAGCTTTATCATCAAGAGGATTGCAAAAAGTATGTCCTTCCAGAGCAGTTTTCGGTTTATTTAACCATAAAAATAAAGTATCACTTGTTCCCAAGCTGCAAGCAATATCTCCTTCTTTCAATCTCATTCCTACATAATAATAAATACATATACATTTATTAGTTGTATATTATTCAATTATTAATTTATTTATTTATATGATGAATATCCTTAATTTATAATTTATCACAAAAAATCATAATAAATTTTACAATATATTTAAATGTATTTGTTTAAATTGAATTATAGCATATTTTACAATCCATTAACTTGTTGCAATTTGTTAAAATATTTTATATTGTATTCGAATATAAAAAAAACTAGTAGAAAGAAATTTGCATTTATGTATAATCTTACATAAAATGTAATTTCTCAAAAGTCTCATTTAAATATAGAACCAATTTTAAATTATGTCATTTAGAATTGTATTTTAAAATGTAATTATCAAATTTTTAAGAAAAATATTAAACATATATATTTAAATATAACAATATAATTAAAATTATAAAAAAGAAAAAGAAATAAAAATTTAAAAAGATATATTGATAAATCAATTAAATCAAGCGATTCAGAATTCATTCAACAGTTTCCTTAACAGTAAATTGTAAATTATAATTGACTCGAAAATCTCATTAATCATTCCGTACGAGGAGCGAAAGTTTATACATATCTATACACGCCAATTAGATATGTATTTACATGAATATTCATGAGGGCATTCGATACTCAAAGAATCGAGACTTGTCGAAAGACGAAGTAGTGCGTATAAATTAATACTGTCGGTCAAATAAAAAAAAATGATTCGTGCAAGCGATCTTGTATGCTTACCTATTAGAGAACTGGAATTGTCGCCCGTGAATGCAATTATCCGACATGCCTTGTCGAAGCCGAATCTTTCGACAAAATAGGACGAAATTGGTCCGATATCGATACCCGGGGAAACTGGTTTCCCGAGTTTTTTTCGTAAATCAGGACCGCAAGCCTGAACAAATAGCGATTCGATGAATATCGAAAAAGTAAAGCGAATAGTGTGGTATTTGCATTAAAAAAATAAATTGTAAGTAATTAATATTGAGCTTATTGAATTTTATGCGATTTATATTTTTTATTTTTGTTGAAAATGGACTTATCATTCAAATAAAAATATTTTATTATATTATATTTTAGTATATTTAAAGATAATTTAATAATCATAAATGATAATCACCTCTAACAGGACGTCATCCCAATCTTTCGTATGAATATTTAATAAATTCATTCCAGAGCCATCAGACCAATCAATGGGCGCAAAATCTCCCAAAAACAAGGAAGCAAGAAAACTGCTAATCAAAGAGATTCTCTGAAAGAAATATTTAGAAACGATTTAATATAAAAAAAAATGATTACAGAATTTTATTTAAATTTTACTTCATAATGTAGAATGCGTATTAGTGACGTATATATTATTTCATTCTCATTGACATTATTAACATTAGATATCTTTATAAATAGAAATTTTAGCAGCATGTTAAAAGAAATATTCTAAATATTCTAAACAAGCAATGCTTGATACAATTTTTATTGAGAATATCAAGATTGATCGAAATAAATAAAAGTAATCAGTCATTGATATTGCGATCATAGAAAATAGTTAATATAACTTATTTATTTTGTTTCTATTTTTAAATAATTTTATTATTTCTTGATTTTATTATATTTATTATTTTAATCTAATTATCTAATAAATTAAATAATACTTAATTTCATTACTAGTTTCTATCTTATTATCAATTCTTTAAGAATTATAATTCTATTTAATAAAAGATCTTAAAAAATAGTCTCAAATATTCAATCATGATACGATTTATATTTTTGTTAATGTTACAACTTTTAACGTCACTAATTTTTCTATAATCGCAATAAAAACGATCTAAATAGAAATGACATCGAGCTAGACATTATATCTATTAAAAAAGAACAATTCAAACAGGTGAGTTCAAATTCAAATCATTGTTATCAGACTACCGTTAGTATTATGCATTTCTACAAAAGCTACAGATTACCAGACCATCATTCATCATTACACAAGTACAAAAATCTGAAATAAATATAATGCACGTATATGTGGAATAAATCCACATTTATCGAATACCTCGATCAATCGGCGTCCTGAAATTTGTTCAACGAAGCCGTAAGTGTAGTGGATATACCTTAGTAGAATTGTAGGCTTCCGGTTTGGTGCGTGCTATTTTCGCTATCTGAGGTCCTGAGAATCTTTCGTATGCTCGTGATCCCGTTATCTCTGCTAATTTCTGCAATAAGCCATTATGACAAATTGTATAAGAATAATTGATTAGCATAGTAAAAAATGTATCGATTAATTATGAATCAATTTGATTTTCGCCATCTTTACTAACGACACCTTCTGTCGGCATTATAATTTATGTAATGTTATAACATCGACGCTAGATGTCACGTCGACATGTTCTATTTAGACATTTATTATCGAGTACAATTTTGTTTAGACATTTTGTTCAGAAGATGAATGATAAAAATCAATAAAATACTTAATTAATTATTGAAGATCGGTCAACGTCAACTTTTCAATGAATATAAAAATATGTGGAACGATATTAAGATCTCTTTTCTATTATATTTTCCTGTTTAAGACATTTGGTGAATATCAAGAAACATCGAGAAAAAAAATATATGAATATATTGTTTATTTTTCTACCATAAACCAAGGTAATTTTTTATCGAAAAAAATATTTTTTAGCAATTTTAATTGCTAATTGATTCAAAACTTATTAATTTTTGTTTGAAATATTTTTTTATCAAATTATCGTTAAGTATTGAAAAATCATGTATATCAATTTGCTGAACATTCTATATATATATATTCATTGGATACGATCGAGAACTTGCAAAATATGTAAATTACCAATTAATTAATTCTTTGATATGAATGAATATTCATAGAAATTCGCAATCGAGAATTTCTAGAGAATGATACGCATTTTAAAAAGTTTTTGAAGGAATGTTTATTTTTAATAAATAAAATGAATCTTTTTAGGTTTATAGATAGAATGATTAAAATAAAAAAGGAATCCTGTTTTCTTGATTGGATATAACGAAAGAAAATTAAAATTAAAATCCAGGATATTATTCTCTTCATTATTTTTGCACTGTTAATTTTATAATACACATTGGTTTTTTTTAACCAAGCTTTATTAGAATATAATCAATTACGAAATTATGATACTAATAAAAAAATTTATAAAGATGTATGAATAAAATACAGAATTTTATGTAGAATAAAATTCTCGTGGTTCTGATTTTAAAAAGGTAAAATTTCTATATTATTCATAAAACAAAAAAAAACATACTTCAGGACCGCCTACAGCTTCTTCTAATATTTTACACTCTTCGGTAGTGCTAGAATCCATCCACACAGGTGATCGTGTGACCGAAAAAGCGACTATTAATTGTATGGATAAGAATTGCGCAGGATCCAATTGCTGCAAATATTTTTGACTGTCCTTGCTCCAGTAAACTGTGCCATGTTGCTATGTCACAATAAATAAAGATAACATTATCGTTTGTATGTGTTTTTACAACAGTAAAATGTTTATGAGAATTTATAAGAATTATGTGTTGCAAAATTTTATTTTTCAATATATAATTGAAAACATAAATGTTTGAATTTTTGAATTTTTAATATGAAGTTTGAATTAAAATTTTATATTAACAGCATCGAAGATTTATGAAAGTTTAAGTAAACGATTTGTTTGCGTCAAACGAAGAAAAAATATTACATATAAGACTAATTAAATCTTGATTTTATGTTAATCGATTTTTTTTATAATCGTTTATATCGGTGATTCTTTTTGTTGCATCTAAATGACTAAAAATAATAAATTTACTCATCTATTAGGACTCAAAATGATAATATATGAATATTTCATTTCAAAGAATGAATATTAAATATATATATATATTTTTTAATTTATAGCTTTAATAATGTTTCATCTTGTGGCAAAACTTAATTGACATGAAAATAATTAGATTGACAGATTTACTATATGTATTATAATTTATGAATCATCATTTTAAAACATTTCTATCTCAATGTTTTGATATTATTTTACCTGTGCACATCCAGAAATGGCTGCCACTTTGCTAAAATCAACGCCACATACGCGCAATTTATCAAGAATCATATCCAGAGCATTGATCCACATTACAACAGGAGCTACTACTACATTTGGCTCATCTTTTTTGTGAATGACGCCTCCATATGTTCTATAATCATCGAATGTTTAATAATTAAAATAATTAAATGAAAGAGAAAGAGAGATTTGAATGAAATGAATACAAAAAATGAAAATGGATATTTTTTTAAATTTTGTTTAAAAATTTATGTAATATATCAATGCTCTAATTCAAAAAAAAAAAGATGAAATGTTGAAAAAAATATATGAAAAAATATAATTAAAAATCATAATAAAAACATAATGAATGAAACATACCTAAATCCTGGCAAATCAGTATCAAATTGTACACTGGTTTCATGAAGAACGGCGAGATTGTTATCAACAACAACTGCTTTCAACTACAAATACCAAAAAATACTTGTTAATTTTCTATATTTATTTTCTTACTGTTTTTCGATTTCTTATCTTTGATATCAAAACTATCAAATAAGTCATTACAACGTTATCTTATAACGTAATATGAAATTTATTGCATATTCTGAAATTCAAAATTTGTTTGTCTATCAAATAAATATATAATGTTTAATATATATTTTTGATCATATAATCAAATGAAAAATTATTTTATAAATAAAAAACATTCGAACTACCACCTATGAGTTTAATCATACGTGTAAAAATTGTGAAACATGTCTAAGATCAGGATAAAATTATGTGATTAATAATAATATTATTATTATCAAATATTATAAATATTATTATTATCAAAAGATATTGTGAAATGAGATATAGCTAAGAAAGGTATAGCATAAAATTAAGAAGAGTTTTATAATTATAATATAAATCTTATAATAAAGTTAAATTCAGAAATTTCGAAAAGTTTTGTTGTTTATTTACAAATTTATTTAAAAATTTCTTCAAATAGGTAATTTAAATAAATAAATAAATTTTAATCGCTTTTGAATTTGGACAATAATTTATAATAATAAATATATAATTATATAAAATCTTTTAATTTTAAAAAATAATATATAACTCGATATAATAAATTAAAATAATATCTCAGAATCAATTATAATATATCATTTATAATAGTATATCGTTAATTTATAATTCAGTTCTTTTTTTCTTTCTTTTTGAAGGATGACTAATATTGCATAAATAAAAATCATATTCGATGTGAATTGATTGTAATGTCTAGGTATAATTAATGAATTTTCAAGCAATAGTATTTTGCTGAAGAGACGCTTTAGAATTTCAATTATCATTTCGAGCGTTCCTAATGTTCCGCGTTTTTCATTGCAAACAGAGAGATACACTTTTCTTTCGCCGTATCGTTTCAATACTTAATGTTATCGTTACGTTAGATAATAGTGACCCATTGGGCGAGTATCATGCTGTGAACTGCTTATATATTAATCACGAAAACGAATTTTCATGTCACTTTTATAAACTATTGATTATAATATTTTTTTAAATATAAATATTTTAATATAAATTGTAAAAATATAATTTGATGTGTAAAATTATTTTTAAATTAATTGTAACAATTTAAGTTAATAATATTATCAATTATTGTTCAGAAAATACGAATTTTAATTTTGTTATACTTCTTCAAGAAAAAGGATTACATAATTGATCTGATTATATAATTAGAATTATAATGATTATATAATTAGAAACTTGAAAATACGATTTCAAATATTTACCAATAGAGATAATGTAAAGTATTTTATAATAAATATTTTAAATTTAAGAAACTAAAACAGATTAGACATTTGAATTCGATATTAAAATCAGAGTTTAGCTTAAAAAAATTATGATTTATACTATGATTTTTTTAAAATATCATAAAAAATGAAATAATTAATACTGAGAATGTACGTTTTATCTATAAATCGATTTTTATTGGATATTTTTTTTAATTATTATATCCTTATGTATTTTTCCTTTCATTAAATCTATTAATTATATGAAAAATAACTATACATTATTAATTTATTACATAATTATTAGTTACATTATTAATTATTAACATAAATTATTAATTTATATATAATTAATTTAATATTTTCTTCTAATATGACATTTTTATAAATATCTAATTTTTCATAAATTTAAAGAAAACGCGCGTTAACATGAGCGTGCGCAATAGATGATGCGCATAGAAAGCCAGTAAGTGAGCGTCGTTACGTGAGCATGAAAAAATAAATTATACTTCAAAGTAACAAATGTCGATTTGTGATTTATTGTATAATTATAGTGACTATTTTCGCGTGAAAAAAATATATAAAATTGAAAGCAAATAGTAAAAGGAAGAAAAGATAAAAAAATTAACCTTAATTAATAAGATTTTCATTTGTGTTTCGTGTCGACAAGTACTTTCATATGGTGAGAAAACATGTCATTCGTCGATAAGTATACAATCTTAGCAGATGTTCATCTTATGATAAAAAACATGCCATGAATATGCAATTTTTTAAGAGTTTACCTGCTGTGTACTGAGGTCAAATCCTAAATATGTTGCGTTCGAAGTAGCGCTCATATTCTCAATTGTAACTGCGTCAAAATCGTGAAATAAATTCAATATAACAAAGATTCACTGGAACAAACAAATCTTAAAAAAAAACTAATACACTTCACTATAAATCCGTACGTTTTTTTGAAACACGGGAAACTATGTTTAAATAGTCTAGTCTGTACGTGGTCTACACTCGTTCTTAGTAAAAGCCGTTACGCGCTGTTTCGCGTTCATTACGCGTCTCAAAGTGACTAAATGGGAGTAATCTTATCGTTATTATTAATAATATAATGCTATTCGTTACGTAAGGCAGATTAATGCACAGTAAAAGTTCCTCGAATTGAATTTATTTATCTTTTATAACATTTTCATAATATTTCGAGTGCAACTGACAATGAATCGCTGTTATACTATGATGAAGAGGTTAAGTTTCCGTCGATACTGATTTTCTCTCTGAGTATACCGAATTTCTTTACCGGCTGGTCTATTGCATAGGTATATACGATAAATTTACATTTGTGTTGCACTTGCTGAGAATTTCTCACAAGATAATTAAACAAGTCATTAATCATTGTTTAAATTATGTACAAATTAATGGGATCTAATACTTTTTCACATACATCTATCTTGTTGAATATAATACATTCTATAAAATATCGTTGAATTATATATTATTTTATATTATAAAATAAAAAGTACATATGATAAAAATACGAAGAAAAATTTTATTATTATTATATTATTTATAATAATACGAAATATATAATAATATGAAAAATTATAAAATAAAAGTGTTACATAAGTAAATAAAAATGATATATGTATCATGAAAATTTAAAATTATTAAAAAAAGTAGTGTATGTATTTTGATATTTTTTTTTTAAGAATTTGAAATAAAAGTAAAATTCTTTATATTAATAGGATTCGCGATACTGGTTTTTAAACCGGTTTGGCTCGTTACTGCGCAAACTACATAGACGTGTCTACAATATTCTACGTGAAAAAAAAGCAAATAACAAAATGATTTAATTTTTAATCTAAATTTTTAATACAAATATTATAATTTAAGTATATACTAATACTTAATTAATAATTAACCTTGTAATAATACGATTTAAATATTGTAAATTAAAAAATTAAAAATTTTTATAAAGATAAAGAAACAAAATATTAGCATTATAAAATTTTATCAATAAGCAAGAAAAAATTTAACAAAAAATTACAAATTTTTGTGTTTATTTTTTAGTCGTTATCAATGTTTTCACGGATTTGAAGAATATGGGAGAAGCAATTACTTTAAAAGTATCTCTAATACAAAACTATCCGACAAGAACATAAAATATAGTTTGAAGTAATCTTTCGTTCCACCGGCGACAGGCGGCGTATGATTGTCAGAAAGCAACGCGGGATAACTGCATCGCGCAGACCGAAACTAGCAAAAATAAACATTTTGCCGCGAGGCCATGAACCATTATACTATGTATAGTTCGTTCAGAGACGTATCGAAGTCATAAATTATTATATCAATCGGTTGTATGATTGTTGTTATAGTGACATTTCTTATATCGTCGGAACATTTTTCTAAATTGATTTCATAACCTCTTTATGTTTTTAACAGATATCTAGTACATATACATATAGTA
Organism: Apis dorsata; assembly: GCF_000469605.1. Lineage (NCBI taxonomy): Eukaryota > Metazoa > Arthropoda > Insecta > Hymenoptera > Apidae > Apis > Apis dorsata. The sequence continues at coordinate 673,046 of NW_006263478.1, forward strand.
TATTGAAGTATAAAGCCTAAAAAACAATTATCAAGAATCAGCATAGGATTATAATAATTTACGAAAAATATCGTCATCGTTGCAGTATCGTTTTCTTCGAAAGATGAAAACGAGCACCCGAAGGCGAGCGTGCATTGACGCCGCCCGATACTGGGTGGTAAGTCCATCGG
>NW_006263478.1:673284-675057 GCF_000469605.1 Apis dorsata
TGGTGCAATCAGTTGTAGCAACAACGATGTTATATTGGTAGTGGTGCATCGTTTACAGTAGAGGGGACGAAAGTATGACGAGAAGAGCAACGAAATGGTTGAAGGGTGGGAGGAAGAAAGAGATTGTTAAGTTATGTTAGTCGATATACGGGTTTGTTTGCGTAGTCAGTGACGGTGTAGGAGAGCACGCGGCAACTGGGAGAGTAAAACGGCGCATGAAAAGAGAAAAAGAAGAAGAGGGAGGCGAAGTTGCGAGCAGGGTGCCAGGGGGTCTGGCCCAAGCCTGTTTGTCGGTCCCGTTGCCCTATAATCGTGGTATACGGATAATGGTTTGGGTTAAGGGAACGTCAGGATGGGCCGTGCTAGAGGGGAACACGAGAGGAAAGGGATCAGAGTAAAGAACGTGTATAGAAGAGCCGGCAGCAGCGGCGTCGAGACAGAGCAGTTTCGAACGTCCTGCACTTTCGTAGACGAAAAGGACGAGCCGACGCACACCCAATCGAGCGAAACTTTCGCTGGCTCGGCTTACCCATCATTTGGCAGAGCTTTTCTTTCGATCTTGTCCTGTCCAGGGAACCAAGCGATGATTTCTGACCCAGCTATGCTAGCTTGAAAATGTAATTACCGAGAAAGCCCAGTGGAGAATGTTCCGCTGACGCTGGAACACTTGAGGAATATTGAAAAATATAATATTTTGCTCGTATTTGGCTGATTCAAATACATTTTTATAAAATTTGAATGATGTATAGTTTTATTATACTAGAAATTAATTAATTTATTGAAGGATATATAAGGAATAAGATAATAAAAATAATTTTCATGATTTATATGCTTGATTCAGAATCTGGTATGTTACAAGAACAAGATATATTTTCTTCAAGATATTAAACATGTTGACTAATTTCTATAAAAAAGATTCATAAATTCTCTAGAATTTTGCTTTTAGAAAATTATGATAGCTATAAAATATGAATGAATTTCAATTTAATTGTTTGTTTTGGGTTATAATAAATAATTATATTTTTTTTTAAGTTAATCAAGAAAATTAATGTATGTATCAATCAATTATTATCTTTTATTATATTCAATATATTAGATATCTTTTATTATATTCAATATATTAAATTAATTTCAATTTATTGTTTCATTTTCATTTAATAAATACATTTAATCAATATACATATAATCATATGAAAAAATAATAAATAATTCAATAAAATAATTAATATTATTAGAATAAAAAACTGCTTTTTGTTTAATATCTTTTTAAAGTTGCTTTCTGATTCATGAAAATTGTAATAATCATTATAATCCATAATAATCCATAATAATCCATATTACTATTAATTTTCAGGAAACAGCCATGAGGAAACTTTTCTTACAATTATAATTTTTTCCATATATATCAACATAAAATTTTATATTACGAAAAACTAAGATACAAGATGAAAACAAACCATATATTAAAGATAACAACACAAGAAATTGTAGCATTGTCCATCTATAACAGTGAGTTGAATGCTTGTTTAACGCGTGTACGATACGCGAAAGAATTTGCCGCGAGTTAAGAGGAGGGGGTTTGCCCGATTGGCTCGATGTTTTCTACATTGACAAACACGGTGCTAGCGCGGGAAGAGGGTTGGATTCGATCGTGAAATTTTTTGGAAGAGTAGAGTTTCATTATCTAAACACATCGTCGTCGAATATATTGACAGGGAGGCGGGAAAAAAAGGGAGGAGGAAAGGGATGATGGGGATGGTGCAGAAGCGGCGG
>NW_006263478.1:675574-683719 GCF_000469605.1 Apis dorsata
GACAGTGTGCGTCGGTCGCCAAGCAGGAGGGCGCCCTTCCCTACTCCCAGCCTCCATTCGCATCTCCTTTTGCACACCGACGCACATGTTTGCTTTGGTATTGTCAGCTGAATTTCCCGATCCCGGGATACGTCAATAGCGTGATGTTTTGTTCGGGAATAATTATGAATCTGTGGACTTACGTGGCGAGCGGTGCCAGCGCGTCTTTACTATCTCTAACGGGGGTTCCCTTCTCGTTCGCCCTCCTCTTTAGAAAAACGGAACGACGATTCCCCATCCTTTCCTTTCGCTCGCTCCTCGATCGTAAGAATCGTTTGTTCTGGGGGAATGGCGTTTGGTTTTATGGTTCTTACGGAATTCATGTAATATCGATCAAGTTACGAAAGAAATGTTTTCAAAACCTGTTTACTTCGAAAAGTTTTCCTCTTCGAATCCGTTTATTCGCGGCTCCTGGAATAATCATAAATAGATCAACGATTGAAATTAAGGCCGCGTCTGTCTGGACGTGTGAAAGATTATTAATTATTAATTGTGATTTATATATATATATAAAGTATCGTTTTTCTCTGTCGAATGATATTATTATTAGATATCTGAAAAGAATTTATTTTTCATTGAAAAGTACGTATCTTTTATTAAAGTATTTCTTATGCATTCTATCTTTGACCATGATAAATAACTTCGTTATAAAAGATAAGAAAATAAGGAAGAACTATATAAAGATTCGTATCATAAAATAATAAACATAATATAAATTGAGATATAATTTGTTAAAAACATTACAAGAATATAAAACTTGAACAAATGGCGATTCGAACGGTTGAATTGCCACGAGTACTTCTAGATCCAGCACGATAACTCATTTTTTCGGCGGATAGAGACGGCGCCTGTGTGTATAGAGGATGTTCCCTCCCGGTACCCATGTTTTAACCCATGCCAGCGCCTACCCCCGGCATATCCACGAAAAGTAGAAGCGAGCCATTGGGGCGGAAGATGACTACGACGGCTCCAGCGAGGGGCGCCAAGTGTTTTGATGCTTGTTATGCGAAGGGGAGCTTGATAAACAACGAGTTGGAGAACGAAGCCGGACCTAGATCGTCACCATCACCTCTTCCACCCACACTCGAAACCGACATCCGACTGACTGGCTACGATTGTGTCATTACAAGAGAATTGATATCACGATACTATAACCGTCCCTTCTTGTTTTTTCTTCTATAGTATATACACGGGAGGAGGGTACGACTCGTAAAGTGGAATCGCTAACGCGCGTTGATTGCTTGGCAACAAATTGAAATCGCCCAGTACCGTTACAAATGTGCAATAATCCGTGGAATCTAAAAGTATCCGGTAGACCTTGTTTCGATTCGATGTAAGTTTTCTAAATAAATATTCGATATTATGGATATAGGGAAAATTGATGAAAATGAAAGATTATCCTGATAGATAATCTTAAATTACTGTAATAGTTACAAAAGCTGTTTTGAATAATCGAATTTTTTTAAAAATTTTTCTAAAAACTTGAATAAATTTAATAAATCATAGAAAAAGATTAAAACATTTAGTTTTAATCAATTAGATAAATTCTTGAACATCATGTATATTAATGAGTTTAATATTTGCAGTAAAAAAAATTTGAGAAGATCAATATTTAACAGAAAAAGAATAAGGATTCTTATTCTTTTCTTTTTTCTCTATTAATTATTTTAATTACATTATCAAAAAAACAATATGAAATATGAATTTAGCATATAATAAAATACTAATAAAATAAATTTTGAAACTTTGTTTGAATTTTTTTAAAGTTTGTGTGAAAATATTTAATAATTTAATTTTAAAGAGTATGTTAAATATCTATCATGTTAAATAAGAAATAAATGAAGAATTAAGCGAATGATGTTCGAAAATACTTAGATTTTTGGATTATCAAGATTCGTTGGATAATTTATAATGTTGCATTCCAACGCTACGGAATTAGATGCACTAATGATCCTTCCCACACACACACACACATACGTATCATTCCGTTTCACCCCATCGCTATCATTATCCGCGTTCCGTTCTTGTGGCCCGCCCAAAACGAAGCATGTATTTAAATGCATGTGCTCGCTAGAAATAGTATTTGACTTTTAACGAAACAAGCAAACATACGTTTAGCATTTATCTGCGTACCTACTTAGCACCAGGAAAAATACGAGTATCCGTAGATTATAGGTCGGTTAACTTGCTCTGTCCAAGAATATAATTCACTTGTCATTTTAGTAACGAAATAGATGCAAAATGATGTGATTTATTTCTAGAAATTCTTTCTTGAATTATTAAAATTATAATTAAAATTATTATATACATTTTTCAATAATTAAAATTATTACGATAATCTATAATTATATGTTTTAATAAGTTTAGCCTTTCCTGTTAAAAAAAATTGTAATTTATTCTTATTCTTATTGTTCCATACATTTATATATATTTATATATATTTCCATACATATTTCGTATATTTCCTATATATTTAGTGATAAAATACAATAATAATAAACAAATAGAAGAAGATATAAAAGATAAACAAGATATAAATTATACGGAAATATATAGGTTATGTAACCTCTCAATAACATGAGATTGTATAGGATTAAAAACCAACATGTTTACTTCATTCTAATGTAAACAAACATTCAAATATACGTACACAGATACACACATTTGATTTTTACATGAATTGCTAATAACACTAGCAGTAAAAAATCTTTCATCAGCTAAATAGCATAAACAATTTAAGAGAGGAAACCGGTCATGTTTACGACAACGAAGACTGTCGATTTAACCATGCTTTACGTCCGCGAGGGAAAGAACCCCGATTCGGATACGAGTAGAGGAACGGAGGGGAATAGCACAAATGACATTGTTTATCTCCAGCTTGGGGCAAGAAAAGTCTCCGTATACGGTTAGTCGTTCGACTTCACTCGGTCAAGCACCTTCGTGTGTACGATTGCCAGCGTGTTCTCCTCGTTGGCCATGCATGCACGTACATCTCCCTCTTATCTAAGTATCTCTCTTTTTCTCTGTCTGTCTCCGCCACCCTCGTCTATGCGCCAATAGTACGGTCTCGTACGAACACAAACAAATCGAGAGGGTAGAACACGTATAGGGACGCATACGTGTTCACGGAATGGCGTCAAGATCCGCGTCGCCACGTTACTGGCGCGCCACTGCTGTGTCGCCGCGAATTCGCGCCGGACGAGGCCGCCCTTAGGCAACAGACAGCCACAGGGGTGAGCAGACAGGCTCCAGTCGTCCTCTCTATACTACGCTACATATTGCGCGGTCGTCGGGCTTGCGGCCAGTCGACGTTCGACGATCGACGCAGTCGGTCTTCGATTGTTAATTCCAATTCCTTGTCTTCGAATCATTCATCATTCTGAACGAATTTCGTCTCACGAATTGTAATTGCGAGAAAAATATTACAGGATGTTGACAAATTCCGACGGTACGCGCCATTCGAATTTCCCGCGCTACGCGAGAACGCGGTATCGTAGTTTGAAGTGCCGATATATGCCAGTCTGTTATCGTGGCCTGTTTTGAATAAACTTGGAAAATTTTACGGCTACGGAGATTCTCTGCAAAGATTCGTGGGAGACTTATATTATTCGGTAATTGATTGAAAGATTAGTTAATATGCTTACTATATGCGATTGATAATTGCTTACTTGAATTTGCTAAAACGATTCGAGTGCTATCTGGCGGCTTCAATTTATGTTACTTTCATGATTTCTTTTCGTTAATTTATCTGTTGATATATAAAAATAGAAATTAATTTTGTTTTAAAAGATTATTTAAAATGTGAAAGATACTGTATAAAAATCTGCAAAAGATATAAATTTCATTTTTTAATTTTAAGAAAATTTATTCTATATTTAAAAAATCTTAGAATAAAAATATGAAAAATGAATTAAATAATACTAAATATCGTATTATTTATAAAAAATAATAAAATAAAAATCAAATAATATATTAAATTAATGAATTATATATATATATATATATTTCATTTATAAATTGAAATTAAATTGTATTATGTTTTACATTTGGTACATTGAACTTTAAATTACGGAAATTGCTCATATAAATTCTAAGTAAAATTTTGACACAGCGCATGTGCAACAGTTAACCAATAGCAGAAGGTTATCGTTGCAACAGGTAAGAAATAACGAGAGTTCAGTGATATCGTGCGTGTAACAACCACGTGGTCATATCTGTCGGAAATATTCTTTTTTAAAATAAAATACAAAAATTATATGAAAAATATATATATATTATATATATATTTCAATCGTGTCTTTAATTTTTAATCATTTTCTTATAATATTCTTATAATATAATTTTCTTATAACTAATATAATATAATTTCTGCATATGATTTTTATTTAATTTATTTTTTATTTCTTAGAATTTAATTTAATTTCTTTTTTTTTTTTTTAAATAAAGAATAGTCTAAATATAAAAGTAAATTTCCCGAAAAATTAATTATAATCCGATCTAATCGTATTTTTATTTATTCTTCTTCTTTATTTAAATTTAAAGTTCAATCATTTTTTTTTCATATTACGTTATTTATATTCCGCATTATGTTATTTATATCCATGATCTACACATGAATATATGTAGATACATATCAGAACCTTCGACATTATCGTCATGGTAACATTGGCATTGAGCTTCTCTCATCTTGTGTATACAAGGCAAATTCTGATAAATGACGTTGAGAGAAAGCAATTTGTTTTATATAAAACAAATAGTATTTTATATTTATATGTTTATATTTATTAGACTAACAATGAATAGCGTCGTGTCGATAAAATTTATTATTGCACGTTAAATTGCACGCAATATAAAATATCAGACGAATCTAATTAATAAAGTTAATAAAGTTCAGTTGAGTTTCTCGTTTCTAAAAGCTGCACACGTTTGTAACTCTGATTTATAACACTGATCTTTTCCGCTCGAGCTTTCATTTTGCAAAAGGTCTCCATTGAACAAAGCACCGTTAACATAAAGGAATATGCAAATATTGCATACATACACGAAGGATGCGTTACAGTTCGCGAGATATCGCTTTGAAAATCGGCTTACCATAGATGTAAATAATTCCAACGGCATCGCGACTTCAAACGTAGCCGATGAGTCCTCCTTTCAAATATTAAATTCCCCACTGTCGATGGTGCATTTTTGCAATTTGGTATGCATGCACCTCGGCCATACATACATGCTTACTACGTGCTCTCTACGGCATCTCGCCTCCCGTCAACTACCCAGTGTGCATGAATAAAGATGGTGCAGGTTTTGCTAGTAACATCGTATGCTTGTTTGAGAAGTGGCGAGGACACGTAAGAAGAGTGGAATATAGCGATGGGATCAATCCTATATTCGAAACGTTCAAACAATTTGTGCAGCATAAGAGTTTCAAAGTAAAAATAAATATTTCCGGAAGAAACTGGATGCGCCAGAAAACAAAAATTAGAAATATAAATGTTTTCCATCTAATTATTCTTTTTTCTCTAACACTTTTTTCACTTAATTCCCACATCACAAAGTGAATCCTTCGTACGAAGCTTAATCCCTTCGTTTTTAATTCATCCAATCGAAAAGATCCAATCGAAATCCACATCCTCCAAACTTTCCATCTCCCAAACGATAAAACCCGAAATCCACATTTCCAAATTCCATTTCCAAATCCCACCCCGCTATCTATTTCTATCCGTGGAAGAGGAATCTTTCACGCATAACCGCGATTTCGCCAGAGTTTGGCGCGTTGGTCCCATCGCTAGCCGAGGGCATTCGTACGCGTTATGGCAAAGAGAAATGATGGACGAAGCGGAATGAGAGGGAGAAAGAGAGAAACTGGAAAGTGGCGAGGGTGCACCACTCGAGCGGGGAGGAGAGGGGGGAGAGGAGAGGTACGGGACGGACAGGCGCCTATGGCGTGGATCCGAGTGGCGCCACCGCTAACGTAAGCGTCAGCGTTAGCGCCGGTCGCGCGTCCGGACCGGCCGATATTATCCAGGAAGTTACGAGCCGCACCTGTCCCATCATACCTCTCCCACCCATCGGGCCACGTCGTCCTCGTCGTTGCGCTCTTACACAGGGCCGTCGCAACGCGCTCGTCCGACCGAGTGCACGTACGCAGGTGCTCGACGCGTATCGCTATCTCGTCTATCGCATCGCCGATTTTCGTGTACCGAGCAAAGTGGGATCTTCCGGCTCACTCCGGTTTCAACGTGTAACCGGAAGATGGTCTCGCATCCGGTATACGTTGAAAAAAAAGGAAAAAAGGCGGCGGATGTGAGGTCGAGTTGGCCGGATTCGTGATTCCCCGAATCTTCACAAAATGGGGGAAGAAACGGGAGGTTGGTCGAAATAATGGGCCACGAAGCGACGAGTGAGCGTGACGAGGCTCGCCGCGGCTCGGTCGAGCGATCACCGAAATAGAATCGAAATAGATGCTTTTATTTCGCGCGAAACCTGCCCATATCCTCGGACTCGGACTCGGGTTTCAGGTGTACGAATTATTCACCGTCCGGTTCTATGAAACTTTGCAAATCTCTGGCGCCTCGATTATCAGAGGGATGGGATCACTTTCTCACGCTCGTTTCGAATCGTAAATTATATAAAAGTTTCGCCTTTATGGGAAAGTTTGTTATTATTTGTGTTTAAGCGTGCAGTAGTCTTTCTTTTTTCGAAACAATTTGCCCGAATTTGGTCAATCGTTTGACTATTCTCAACTACTTACGTAGGGTTAAAACTACTTACGTAGTAGTTTTTCGAAGCTGAGCCATCCGTGTAACTCGGAGATTTAAAAGTATTTCTTTCTTTCCAAGTACATATTCACGAGGCGTTCGAAAGTTTCAAGTCGGTTTTAAATCTATCGGGCTATATTCCCGATAGGGAAGTTGTTAATGTTGTGGTCGTATTAGTAGTGCATACAAGGATAGAGGTTTTTTTCTAAAAACAGTGCCAACCGGAAAAATAAATGTCGCACCTTGTTTTACGACAAAGAATCGAGTAGGGATAGGCGCCAGTGATGTAGACGATTACGCACGGTCCGGCGAGCATGTCTCCCACGGCGGACAACCAGCTTTTTCCATTCGCGAACGGATGTCGTTAATGCTTTCGAATTTCCATAAACGCTTGCGAACGAGCCACGATGACATGTGATTAGATATCTCATCCTGCTAGACACAGAAGCTCTGTTAATTATTCCACGATCTAACCGTTACTCAAAATTTCCTACGATCGTATTATTTGATAATATTTTTGATAATCGATGCAAAATATCGAAAAGAAGAGAAGAAGAAGAAAAAAAAATGATCGATCGATCATTTCGTGCTGTGAGATAAAATCATTAATAATTGAAATGACATCTTGTAATTAAATTAGCCTCGGATATTAATAGGTGTTCAGATAACTAACGATAGAATAATACGAGACGAAATAGATACACGCGTACACTTTCCAGTTACGTACCGTTATAAACGGTTTCAACCTGTTTCAAACGGACCTGTGACCGATTCGAGTTATTCGAGAAAATGGGGAGAAATTTTGACGATCGGTCATTTTGACACTCGTTTTCGAAGCATTCGTCCCGGTCGATCGGGGGAGGGTGGAACGAAAATCACGAAAATCACCAACGGGGGCCAAGAATAACTTGAAATTCTACGGTTCGCGGAAGATGAATTACAGTGGAATCATGAGTAGCCGGTTCGAAGAACGAAGGCGATCGTTCTCGTCGTCGTCGTAGCAAGGAATTTGGAGCGTTGACAGGCGGCGCCGTCGGGGGGTTGGATCGCGTCATCCAAAGAAAAGTATCATGTCCTTACTTTGTACGGCATGCTCGAACAAATCCAATGAGAAATATTTGCACGCGTGTTCCGCCTCGCTTGCATGCGCTTGTCACGACGGCCTTTGTCGCGTTAATTCTTCCTTTTCGTTTTGCCTACACATTGTCATACGAATTTGTTCATTTACGCCCGGAGGATATCGATAATGATTCCGGAATTGATACTCTGCTTTCGAGAGAGATCGACAAAGTATAATAAATCATAGAAAAAAAAAAAAAAAATAGACTAATTTTCGAATTTGCGTATCCTG
>NW_006263478.1:683790-685656 GCF_000469605.1 Apis dorsata
ATCCTGTAATCTTCTTATTAATCATACACCTAAGTAATAATATAATAAAAGTAGTTTTATAAAATTGTATTTACAATCAAGTGCTTATGATCATGAAAAAAATTAAAAAATATGTATCTCTCTTTTCTTCGACATCTATCATTTGATACAATTCAACAAGTGCAAAAGTCGAAAATAAAGAAACTTGAAACTTGAGACCTAAGACTCGTAAATATCCCAGGTGAGATCACCAGATCTCCATATTCCGTTTTCTCACGCGTGACGTTCTGTATTGTTCCACGAGGCGCCAATGTTTATGTTAGACCGGTCGTCGTCCGGTTCATTCTCGCGGCCGTTTCGCGTGCATTACCGCAGTCCGTTCAGGCGAGTGGCATCAGCCGTGATACGTCAGGAACGGCGCCATACTCCATACTGGCCGGTACAGTGAATAATTCTCGTGTTTGGAAATAGAACGAAGCAAAAGTTGCGCTCGACCTGTTCCGCTCCTACGCTAGTGTCGACCCGTTACGAAATGGCTATCTGCGGCGGTTTATAATTTTGTACCTTGACTCTCTGGGGTGGAGGCGAACGTATAATCTGACCGGTCGAAGCGGGAGTCAAGGGAGAGGGGAGATCCTGCATTTTGTTTGTTTAGGAATGTTAATAATATCGTGAAACGAAGTCCATGTCGTCGTCGCGACACGAACCTCGAGTTCGATTTTTATTTTTTTTTTTTTTTTCGTACGGATTCACATGATCCGTGTAATCGATGTATTAAGAGTACTTGTTTCGCGATTCTCCTTGGGATTCTCGACGCTATATTTTATTCGCTTAGGAATGTTAATAATATCGTGAAGCGATGTCCAATTTTGTCACACACGAAGTTGGACAAGCACGATTTAAGTTAACGATGAATCGTGATCGTGTCCGATTTTTATCTTTTTGGCTAAGATGTTATTACATGGTTGTATAATAAACATTAACTACCTGAAAACGATGTTTCTTCTGGATCCTCGATGCTGTGTATCGTTCGGTTAGGAATGTTAATAATATCATAAAGCGCATCCAATTTTGTCACACACGAATACCGAACACGATTTAATTAATGAAATCCTGTTCGAGTTTTATTCATTGATTTTTATTCGTGATCGTAGAAGATGATCTTCTACGATTCACTCTCGCTAGAGTTCTTTTTAGAATAAATGAATATTTGCTATTCAGATTAATTTCTTTTCGATTTATCTATTTTTGATTCGTATATGGATTAATTTAATTATTCGTCGCCAATTTTACGTAAAAAGTCATTAAAAAGTGTACTATATATCGAATGACTGATAATGCAAATGTAATGAAGGAGGAAAGTATTTAATGATAGGATAAGAAATGAAGGTTGAATAGCTTGTAATATTGGTTTTAAAAGATAATTAGGTAAGCAATTTTGTAATTATTAGCGATGAACATGGAGGAATTTTTGAGACTCACATTTCTTTTAAGCAAATTTTCATTTTAGCTCATAAGAAAAAAAAATTTATGATCGAGACAATTAAAAATAATGTGGGATGTAAGAAATACGAGATAAATCATAAGAAGACGAAAGCAAAATTTCTCAATGCCATCGGGTAATTGGTTCATCGTTCGTACGTACAAAACAGCTTTCATCCTCCACGATATAATCTTAAGGGATACAAGTTAGAAATATACACTCGTTTTGTGTGATATTGAGCGAAGGGCACCTTGATCAACACTTTAATTGGACCAAGACACCGAGGCACCGAGAACGTGGACGGCCCTGGAGAATTTACCAGGCTTTACCGAATGAACACACGATAAAGCGAGACAAAATCAGAACAAGAGGGAAGAAGAAAAAGAAGGGGAGGGGGGATGGTG
>NW_006263478.1:685727-686959 GCF_000469605.1 Apis dorsata
TGGCGGCAGACGAAAGAAAGAAAGAGAAAGGGAAAGAGAGAGAGAAGAGGAAAGAGCGAGGGACAGTTTGCGGAGGCCAGGCGCCTGATTACTAGCCAGCTCAGGACGCCAGACATACATAACTAAATAACTTCCTAAATTCTATATCATTTCGGAGCGGGTTCCAACGGTGAAATAACGCGTCTAGACGTTGCTGAAGAAAACGAACAACGGACGGCGGCAAAAAAAGAGCGAGCTTTAATGCGTCAAGACGCTGATTTATCCTCCGAAGTCATTTTCAATATGGGCTCCGTGAAATAAATTAATGGCGCCTCCGTTAGCTTGCAGGGGGACAGTCGATTCAGATTTCCTTATCTTTCCAGAAAACGATGACAAATGGACGAATAATTCGAATGAATGAAATTTAATACTGATTTTTCATTTTTCTTCTAGAATACAATTTATCCTTAATTTATAAATGATACTGAATAATAATTAGTATTAAAATTAATAAAAATGTAATTAGAAATTAATAGAAGAAATATTAAACATTTGGTATGTACAAAGTTTATACAAATATCTTGTAATATCATTAAAACTGATTCTTTTGTGAATTTTTATCATCGAGTTATTTTCAAAATATTAATCGGTACTATTAATATTGATGACTAAAAAAAATTTGATTAATAACAATAGCTAGATTATACAAAAGAGTTTTAACAATAAAAATCACGTTAACTCACTTTAACCTTCGATATTAACAGTTTTCATAACCTACATACTTTCATTTCAACCAAAGAATACAAACGAAGTATTACCAAGTATAAATTCAAAATTCTGTTGTAGATTCACCGATGAACTCGCAAGCATTCGTTCCTGTGGACTGAATCTAAAATCGCGTGAGTATATACCAAAGAAATATATCGGTATTATTCAGATCGAGGAGCGTCATCTAGAAAGCGACTCGATGAGGCGAATTCTTTCCTGTCTGACCGATAACCGTTCTTCTTTAACATTCTTTCATCATTCGATGACGATGACACGTTGAAACGGATGTTTCCTTTACGAGAAATATCATGACTGAAATTCATCGTGGAATGTTGACCCTCAGGGTGGAGTACTTGTCGGTGACTGGCGCTGGCGCTAGGCAGAGGCGCTGGCGTCAGTCTGCTCGCCCGCTCGAGTAACCGCGACCGGCTGACGCCCCCCGTCTTCAGACGAGTCCACCTTGCGTTTTGCCCCCCTTCTTGCCT
>NW_006263478.1:687234-690678 GCF_000469605.1 Apis dorsata
TTTCCCTCACCCTCCGTCATCACCACCTTTCCCTTCCGCCGCTTATCCTGCTTCACAACGTGTTCCAGTTGCATGGATCGCGAGCTAGAAGGAGATTTATGATCGATTGATTATCATTTTCAAAGTTTCCCGAAAATTCATCTGTTTGGATATGAATTCATCGAATAACGATTATTCACGTAATTGTTTTCCGTGTAAAAAGAAGAAGCTCTTGGTTAGTTGAAAGAAATATTTTTAATCTTTTTTCGCCTATTATAATATTTATAGAATTTTTTATTTCATTCGTCGATTCATTAAATTCGAAGATTCTCGTAATTAATGTTCCTTGTAGCAAATATATTAAATAATTTATTCAATTATTTGTACGTAATATGAATATTTCTATTCCATTGATAATATGTATATAATATCGATCAAAATATACGAAAAGAGAGAAAATGAAGATACGTAGTATGATTTTCAAAAGTACATTTGCGGTGTATCTGTAATACACGTACGAGTGGCGCCTCTTGCGGCGAACGCGACAAATAATGGCGCGGCGGCGACGGCCATGTTTAACAATCTCCCTTGTGTGTTTAGTATGCTGCGGTCGGTGTATCGGCGCGCCGAGACGAGACGGACGGGACGAGACGAGCGACGGCGGCGACGAGGTGGTGGAGGAAGAGGCGGTGGAAATCGGTGTGTGCGCTCATGACGGAGACCTCGTGCGTACCAGTCGCGTCGTCGAGCGGAGCCGAGTCGAGTCGTGTTACGGCCGTAATCGTGGTTATTCCTCGCAACAGTTTGCTCCGTGACGACGTCAGTATCTGTGCGCGAAGACAAGAAACGATTACCAGTAGAAGAATTTAAAATAGTTCAAAATCAAGTGTAACGTCGCGGTGAAACTGAATGCAATTCTTTTCTCTATTACATCCTAACTTTTTTTATCTGAGTACGTATCGAAGTTTTAAACGTGCAACCGAAGCGCTACTCTCGTTCGACCTCTCTCGCCCTCCGCGAGTTATATATCCGATCTACGTGCGCTAGTCCTCCCTACTCTCTTTTTCTCGGTGTATATTTTGCTCTCTCTTCTATCTGTCTGTCTTACTCACGCATTATCCCTCCTCATTAGTATCTCACTCGTTCTCGCTGGCTCTTCGAGCAGCGATTTCAAGAATGTGACAGTGCGCGTCCTCGCGGTCGCCTCGCGCGAATAAGCCCGCAGGCCGGCGACGGCGATGGGTGACGAGCGACAAGTGTTACGGTGAATAGTGAGAACAGTGAAGAAGTAGGGAGAAAAAGACAGACGATGCAAGCGGAAAATGTCACTCGGTGATACGCGTATACGGATGACGGGGAGTGATCGACGCGACAATCTCGAATTTGAGGTTAAAGTGTCGTGGTCGTCGTCGTCGTTATTCTTGTTGTTGTTATGTGGTGCCGGTGCGCCGGCATTGGCGACGGCACGGGCAAAGGAGTATCAAGAACGAAAACGGCACTATCGTATTCTACAGGGCTTAGCAGCCCGAGATTCAAGGGACATTGATCAAGCGCCGTGGTATATTGTTTCCAGACTCATCTCCTAAACGAAGGAAACGAAAGAAAGAAAGATTCGCAACGATACAAAACAATTTTTCGTAAGGCGATTGTGCCAATATACGTATTATATACGCGCGCGTGTGTGTTTGTGCTTATGTGCCGGGTCGTGAGGTTAAGGCACCACATCGCCTGTCGATATACAACGTTGAGGAAAGTCAAGAACCGGTGTCGTGTGTGCGCGCGCGACCGATTCGTGCTGCTACATCTAACGGATAAGAAGTGTATCGTGATACTAATAGTGCGCGTCCGTAACCCCGCCGGCGACCGTTGCACCGTGCACATCTACGGACAACCAAAGCTGACGTTCGCGAACTGTCGAGACAAGTAGACAATCCTCGTGCCTTCTCACTTATATATTATGCGCTACGTTTTTTCGTTCTCGAAAAAATCCTCGAGTACTTTTTGTCTCCAACGACAGCAATTCCCTTTGGACATCAACTTATCCAACACATTTTCTTCAATATTGTCACTTTGTTATTCAAACGTGAAGAACATAAGATAACGGTCGACAAAGCAAAAACAGTCATCTCAAGGAAATAAAGTGGCGCTTTAGCTGATATCGTGACGTATAGGTAAATGAAGGTTCAAGATTAATAGACAGTATTTGTCTCAACTTCGTTTACAACCTATGAAAAAATTATCGTCACAAAGATTACAGGTAATATCATTATATGTTGATCCGTCCCATCACTTGTCACGCGTCATCTTTAGTTGGAAATATTTTCGTTTTCTGAAAAGAAAAAGAAGAACGAATGACATTCACAAAAACTAGAGTGTCGCGCGTATCGGATCTGAGCATTTGAACCAGTTTTAGCGCGAAACGAACGCCATCGTTCTGCCACAAGGGGACTGTCATACTATTTCGGGACCGTGATCCAAAGTGCACGAGATACGTAGAGAGCATAAATAAATATACGCGCGTGTTCTGGCCCCGTCAGAAGTCTCGAGCTGGGGACCGTCATTCGTCTGTGATTCCCTTCGGTCGTTGTGTGTTGGCATAAGGCGGCGGTGTTTGTTTTTTTTTCTTGACAGTGTATAACCGCCCGGTGTATATACTTCTCGTGTTCCGTTTTTTCGTCGTCGTCGTCACGTTGGCGAAAGAGGAGCGGCAACAGGGAAACTCAGCACTGCGAAAGGGAGAGAAACGAGGCGCGGGTAGAGGAAACTTGTGGAGGAAGAAGAGCGAGAGGGGACGGTGGTGGTGGTGGAGGGGGTGGAAAGTGGCGTGTCCAGTGCGCGGTGGTGTGACGGTGTCGCGTCAGGCACCGATTCCAAATATTTCACATTTTCCGCGCGGCTACGTTGAAAAGTACTAGCCCCCAAATGCACGTACCGCAAATCCTGTTTCATGTTCATGTTCTGGAGCAAACGGACGGCGCTCACTAGACGTCTCCTAAAGGCCAAGGTCCGTGGAGAGCATGAAACCGAGTGTGAAGCTCAAGAGGATTCGTCACGTATTCATCGCGCAAACAACACGAGTGGCACCGACAACGACACGACGAGCAACGTGACGGCAACGACGGGCCAAACAACCAGAGGAGCGCGTGGAGCGTCGTCAGGAGGTGCAGTCGGCGGCGGAAGAGGGGGAGGCGCAGGAGGAGGAGGAGGAGGAGGTAGCCGTATCTCGTCAAGTAGACTACATCAAGGTTGTTGCGGTGGTGATCAGAGCCAGGATGATGACGAGGATCCCGTTCGTTTGTTGAGGTGCAAGGAGCTCCTCAAATCGCTCAAGGAAAATCAACTAGAAATGTTACTCACCGCCGTCGAAAGTTGTGGTGCCGATCTCGGCTCGTGCATCCTCGTGCCACGCCAGCATACCGAGGACAGCTACGATACCGAGCAACAATCGCAACAACAACAACAGCA
>NW_006263478.1:691006-697168 GCF_000469605.1 Apis dorsata
TGTTATCGTCATCATCGTTACCACCATTGTCATTATTATTATCATCATCCAACGCATCATCATCACTATCATCATCGGCATCATCGAAGACATCATCGTTCCTCATCCTTGGAGAAGGACGATGATCAAAACTCTGAATCAGAGGATTCGTGCGCGTCACCAATAAGACCAGATCGATGCAGAGTACCTGTTCGTGGCTCACTCGACAATATGCCAATCGATCCTCACCTGCTCTGCTGCCAGATCTGGCGGTGGCCGGATCTCGCTCATTCGTCGGAGCTCAAGAGACTTCCTGTCTGTCATTCCGCTAAAGACCCTGTATACATATGCTGCAACCCTTATCATTGGAGCCGGCTCTGCAAACCCGGTAAGTAGTTTTTTTTTTTTCTTTTATTTTTTTCTCATTTTTTTAAAATGTTTTTTTAACGTGTGATTATTTAAAATTAGCAAAGTTGTGCTATTTTATGTACATATATATACTATATGTATATAAATCTTGTTATTGATTTTTATGAGTAAATAAAAATAGAGATGACCTTCTGATAAGTTTGGGAATTATTATGCTTTATAAGCATAATAATTTAATTATAGAAATGAAATAATACTCTAGCTAATAGATTTTATTTGTTTTGATTCATGTATAGATTGTAAATTATCGTCGTGCTCGCGCCATTATTTTTATACTACACCATTATTTTTATAATTACATCGATCTTAACCTTTCGTACACTTTCAATTCATATTATATCTTTTCTTGAACGATATATTACATTAAAATAAATAACATAAATATCAAATATAATACTAATTAATTCTTTAAAATTCTTCGTGAATTGAATTAATTTGTAGTAGATAAAATAGCATTTCCGTATTTTATTACGAAATATTGAACTCGTGTAAAATTAGATTGAGAAAGAACACATTCTCATTTATTATTTCATTTAACTTTCAATTAATTTTATGACATTGCTTACACGATAAATCGAATGTTCGAACGCGAAATGAAATTTGTGTTTATTAGAGAAATTGTAATGCAGAAACGTAATTGTGATATGTTCGTATTAAACAGCAATTGAAGCAATTCATTTACGAATTATTTTACATGTTTTCGTTTTAATTTTTAAATTTTGTCAAAACACTTATATACAATTAATTTCTCAATTAATTGTATTAATAAATTGATTAATTGTGTTATAAATATTTCCTTCGAAATTTAAAGATCAAAAATGGATTATTAATCTTGACTTGATTCGAATAATTTTTTTTTCTCTTAAAAATTAAAAGCGTAACTAATTACAACAAATTCTCATATTTGACATTTACATTCTATTAAAATGGCGGAACAACACGCTATTTGTCACAATTGACAAATACATCGGGAGACCACGTTTAAACATCGGAACCCATAACTGAGAGTGATTTTAAGCGTCGTTAAGATGTCTCGGAAAATCAGCTGTCACCACCATAAATTCCAGAAATAACAAATTTATGAAGTCATCTGCGTGTATGTACCTATTATACCGTGAAGACATCGTAAATATAGAATTCCAATAAATTAGCAAACCTAGCAAACAATGGCGCGTTATTGTCTCCGGCAGCCAATCCACAATTATATCGTAAATTGTCACCGAGACGTATTGAATAAAATTGTTGAGCGAATAGAGTAGCATAGTAGCGATTCCATGCACGGACATCTGGACACGATCGTGACAAAGTTGATTAAATACCGATAGTTCAATGCACACGTGGAGTATCGATGGTTCATAATAGTTGAAAGTAAAAATTTTACGCAACGTATTAATATATTTCATAGAAATATATTTCACGTTTTCATAGAAACTATTTTATTTTTATACGGAAACGAATTTGAGATATGGAATATTTATTTTTTTTTATTGTGTATATATCACATTTTCACTCATTTGCGTCCGTAAAATACTTTGTTTTTTGCTTAAAGAGATGTATTCAAATATTTCAAAAATATCTTAGCAAAGAATAAATTTTGGTATTCAAAGAACAGCCTTGGATAACAATGACGATCTCCATTAAAAATACGGGTTAAACGCGCGATGATAGTTTCACGTCTTGCACTCGATTCCGTTTGGAATCGTCCAGAAACGCGTACACCACCACTTGTTCGAGACGACATAAATACGTCGAGCGATATTTCACGCTCATTCCCGTACAGTTCACGCCGTTCTGACAACAGTGGCACAAAAGCCGTGCTTCATTGCCGATTCCCATGGCGAAGCAAAACCGTCCGCTTTCATCAAAATTTATTACTTCAACTGTTGCTCGCGACTGCTACCGTGAGGGCAATCAAGAACATTTACACGTATCGATACCATTCACTATTCCGCTCTTGTTTCTTTTGTCGTACACTCAGGGTTCAGGCTCGCAAAGAGGCTCTGGGTAGCCCGCGCATTCAAACGCAATTCACCGGTGATATTTTTTATTCAGTCCACGAACGCGTGTACTCTCATTTACCTAGGAACCCGACACCAGCTGGACATCGACTAATCCTCCTCGCTATCGGTAATAAATTACCGGTTTCACATTGACCCGAGGCTGCGGGCTCGTTAACGAGCCTCGTACAGGTGACGATTAGCATTTGGTTCGCGGCACGTTGTCGTTACAATGTCGGCCTTTCACGTGCTTAAATTATTCGCACGTCTCCGAAACGACGCTGGAGGTTTCACACGTCCCAAAGACGAGGCGATTGGATGGTTTAACATGTATCCGTACTTCGAATAAAGCGATAGTTTTAATAGGTATTAATAGTTTCGATTCGATTTTTTATTATTAAAATGTTCAATTAAATATTTCTCATAATCTGTTATTGTATTTGAAAATAATTTTTTCTGTGTCTAAAATATTATTCTAAAATAATATTTTCAAATATATTCTAATAATCATTAGTAATAATCTTAATAATAATCTAAAATTAAAAATAAGTAATAGATAATATTGTTAAGGATGGACAATAATATATTTTATAATAATGATCAATTGATGATTATCAAAACAAAATATTTAATATTGTTATATAATTTTTTTATATATCAAATATTTTATTTTATTTTTCGTATAGTTCAAAACGTTTGAAAAAAAATATGCTTGAACGATTGAGTTGTCATATTAGGATTGAAGAGTACCAGCCAAACTTTTCTTTTGAAATAAAATGGTTGTCTAACAGGTAGGCAATACCTGTTAGTCCATCTGCTGGACGACATTTTTTACAGGTTTTGAATGGTGTTCCAGTGTAAACTCATAGCAGGTACGATTATCTTTCCAATCGAAATCTGCCTAGACCTCAATCAATTCCGTTTCATCTACTTTTTTTTCAAGATTTTTGATTCCCTATTGTGGAAAAATGCCCATTCATCGCCTAACATTGGAATTTAATCTTAGTTTCTTTATTTTCTCTACTTTTTACATTTTTCCTAATATGGATATATAGGAAATAGATTTGTATTGCAATTAAAAAAATTTTTATTTATATATATAATTATATATATAATAAATAAAATATTATTAATATAAAAATTTTCTTCAAGTACTTATTTTTGTGAAATAGGTTCCAATTGCACACAGAAATAACAAAATCATCTAGTATATAGACTCGTGTCATTAGCTGGCACCTTACATAATCGTAAAATTTATTAATTTCATCGTCTTGTGGCACCGTCTGTCTGCTCATTGGCGACGCGAATTCAATTACAAAAAAAAAACAGTCGCATTCTATCGATACAAAGACGGTGTTAGGAGGAAAGAGAAGGAGTAAATATAAGGCGCCAGCAAAACGTCTTTATGTAACTTCAACGAGTATTTAAGTCGGTTGTTGCTTGACTTTTGAGAAAAATTAGATGATTGACTAATCCTGATTGAAAATTTAAAACGATGAATAAACAAAATGATGGAAAGTAATTAAGCAAATTTATTTGATTTTATTCTTGAATGTTTTTATTATTAAATCATCAGAGATTTATTAATTGAAAATTAACATAATCAAATTGCGTCTGTGAAAGATTGAATATTGCATGTGAAATTAATTTAATGAAATAAAGTATATTAATACGAGTAAATACGAATTAATTATGAAAATAATTATATTTTTAATATATTTTATTTTTATGACCCTTTTTTTTTATTAATATCATGAATATGCATGTGAATGACGATATTATGATATGATTTATATGCATATCATGATTTATTAAAATGAATCTTTATTGAAATCTTGATAAATTATTCAAATTACGAAAATATGTAGCTTCGGTTTTTTTTTTTAATATTTAGTATCATAGAATTTTCGCTTAAAATAAACTTATTTTTATTTTCTATATTTTATAGTGAAATATATATAAAAAATTAAAGAAATAAAAACAAGTTAGTACAAATGAAAAAATTAATGAAAACTTTTGTTGTTATTTGAGTTCAATTACTATTATTGCTTAATTTTATTACGCTTTCAGAAACATTGAATGGGAACTTGGAAAACGAACGTTTAATACAAAATACATCTATAAATTATGAAAATTTATTGCTGCATTTCTAAAGTGTCGTTAGTATACCTAGCATCGAATATCGGTCGGCATATTTCCTCCCGAAAATATATAGTATATATATTCAAGAGAGATTCTATTTATATTAAAATCATGTACTTCTAATCTTATTTATAATACGGCGCCAGTATATTTAATGTGCTCTAAATATCGTTCTGACGCGCAAATATCACCAACCATACGCACGACAGTGGAAGAAAAACATCTCGAAATGGTACAAAACTCGTAATTCACAATACGATCTCGATCGTGAATTTATTAAATAAAAAATCTATTTGTAGCTTATCTCAATAAAATCAACGTAGCTAAACGATAAGAGGGAAAAAAAAAAAACGTTTTTAAAAAGATTGTCATGACATTTAGACATGAAGCAATAGAAAAGATATGGATACAACGGCCATGACGATAAATTGTATATATATATTGGACAAATGATTATGGGAACATTACTCTAATCGTTTTTATGGGACCGCCTTCTTATATTAGAATGTCTACAAGAAACTCGTAAACTAATATCTCTTAGTGGTATTGCAGTAATATTAATATAGGAAACCGAGAAACTGGCACTGTTCTCGATTTCGCGATGACGACGCCGATTCGTCACAGTTCGCCGCGCTGTGCGAGATCTATCGATAATCAGGAGCGCCGGAAAATGTGCGCGTGCAAGGTAAACATAGTGGCACACGACGCACCGGTTCAGTTTCCTATTAATAACTTATAGGACCGACGAGACGGCGGATAATATACGTAGCGTATCGCAACATGAATCGCAACAGAAATTCGGCGAAATGAAAATCTCTATATAGGAAAATAACGAAATCCTTCGGATTCCACGGTAAGGTTTCTACGTCTAATAATAGCTGGTGGATCGCTTGCGCCAGCGTTCTCTCGTATATGTATGCGTATGTATATGCAGAGAAGGCTGACGCGCATTTGGGAAAAGAGAATGAGAAATAACGCGAGGAGAATATCACTTGTGAAATGAGCGAATAAATGCGTCGAAAGGGATAGATGAGTAGAATGACGATAGCAAAGGATTTGAGTCATATGATATAAGAATAAAAAGAAAACGAAATATGATGGAAAAGAAACGCGAAGAAAGAGTCAATGATACTATCTGTTAGACCTGTTTTAAGGAGTTGATGATGGATAATAAAAATACATATACCGGCGACCGGCATTTATCAATAGCCGTACAATCGAAGTTATGGTCAGAAGGAAATGAACCTAAAAATAAAGCGTATATTGGGCGAGTCGCGGCCTGCCAAGAAAGAAGAAAAGAGAGCAAGCATAGAGAGGGAGGTCGAAGAGAAATAGAAGAAAGAGAAGAAAAAGACGTGGTAGAGGGAAAGAAGAGAAGAAAGATAGAATGAAAGAGAAGAAGGGAGGAAAAAGAAAGATCAAGTCGAACGATATGCGAAGAACGAGGAGGAAAAGCGGTCTGAGGACGGGGCGCCGTGGAACATGTGTGGTTTCGAAAGGTGGCGGGGTGAGGGAATGGAGCAGTTGGGTGGAAAGGGTATTAGCGAGGAGAGAGGCGGGAGAAGTTGGCGGGAGAAGATGCAATGGGAGGGGGTAGAGAGCGATAGCGGACGGG
>NW_006263478.1:697474-702943 GCF_000469605.1 Apis dorsata
CGAGGCCAGTCGGCATTAGCCGACGAGCTGACCGAACCTAACCGAAGCAAGCACTGCGAAAGCAACTCGGTGCTGCATCGCGCCGGCTTCTCTCGGTTGTATTCGCCGGCCAGTGCCGCGTATACGATCATGCGCGCGGAATCAGCTCGATGCTTTTTGATTCCATTCGAATTCTCCGTTTACGCTATGTGGTCTTAAAGGCCAAGGATATTTCTGGGAATTGGAAGATTCGTTGGAACAAAAGAACCGCATCTACAGGTAGTTTTCAGGAAGCGATTCCAAGAGAGATTTTTCGTCGAGATATTCTATATTGAGTAGGGTTTCAAATCGAGATAACAGGTTTCTTTCTTGAACGGAGAAAGTAGGGACTTGAAAATGGAATTATCTGTTACTTAGGAAGACAGGATTGAATATTTTATGCATCAAAATATAATTTTCGAAAGATATAAAGAAATGCATGCAATATTTAAAATCCAGAGAAATAATAGTTTCATGGTATGTATGCTTGATTATCGAATAAGTAGAAAGTACCAAAGATTAATATTATATACATAAATATTATAAGACGGCAATAATGATTACATATTGAATTATGCAAAAAATAAATAAATAAATAAAATATCGATAGTATTTTCAGGTTATCAATTATCACGTACCTATTAAAGTTTTTATAATTTCATTGAAAAACACACAACGTTAAATTTTTATCTGAATAATTATATCCAATATAATTTCTCTTCGAACCTCACGAACAAACAAGATACTTCAATATTCGCTTTATCGAAATTGGGACATAACATAAATTAATCATCATTTTCGTCACGTCACCATTATATAGTTATTGAATATTATATATTTTAAATATCGTTTATGACCAAAATTTCAATTCAATGTTTGATTTACTTAATTTCAAGGATTGGTTTTGAGAATATTATGCTTTAAATATGTACGATGAGATGAGAAAACAGGTTTGCCAAAGGAATTAAATTATTTATTAATGCCACGTGGATCAATGTTCAATGTCTGGGAAGGTTTTTTTTTGCGATCTTGCCTTATTTCGTGAACGTGTTCACCGGATCTGAATACGATACTCTATCGTAAACATTATCATCGAGGATTTTATAGTCGTCGAGAAACACGGTTATAGCGTTCGTCGACATTTATCGAAGGTGAATCGCATTCACGGTGGCGCCTTGTTTTCGCAACGCACAACGACACACAAAGAGGACAGACACCGGTATGTGTTGTTGTCTTTATCTGTTTTTGCGTCCGACAGCGTTCGAATATTGGCGGCGTCGTTAATAATTCACTTCGACAAATCGATTATCATCAGCCAGACAGCGTCATTACGCAAATTGTCGCACTTGTACTATGTTTCTTATCATTTCCAAGTTTATTTCGTATTTAGAATAATTTTCTCCTCTTTGCATTACGTTTGCATTATCGGTTTGCTTGAGCACGATTTCCATATTTTTTTTTATTTCGTAGTATTTTCAAACAACAAAAGATACAATCGTTCTTTGTCGAGACGAAGATAATTATCATATTTTTTATTTCATTTTATCATATACTTTATCTTTTTTATACTTTTTTTTTATCAAGATTTTTTTTAAGTTTTTTTATTTGTGATATTGAAAATATAATTTTTTTTATAATAGATGATGATCATTGACGTATCGAAAATTGGGGTATCGATTTTAGGAAGTAATGTAAATGTGTAATATGCTGTTTCTATTAATAGTGGAAGATATGTGTCTAAAATTTCAACACTTTGGCACCGTACTATAATTCTTCGCGATGACATTAAAATTAATGGAGGAAGAGATATTATTTGGGAGGAAAGAAAAATGATAACCTTATTTAATCGATAAGAACAACTCTTTTTTTTTTATTTTGCAAATAATCTTTTTTAGATTTCTCTGAAAAAATATTATAAATATTGTGACTGATAAATAAAATTAAGTAATAGCTTTTTTATATAACAAAATTTTTGAAAGATATATAAAATTAACGGGAATAGGTAAACTGAATTTTCTTGCACTGTATAACTGTACGATAAATTTAAAACAAAGGTCACATAGTTTCAGGGAAATCATTTTGACAAATGTAATTTTGAAAATACAGTTATTTTAGATATTATTCTAGGCCATTTCAACCTTACGCTACCTAAGTCTAGGTCATTTTAATACCAGTCTGCTACTTAAGTAGTACTCATATATCACGTTACATACATTGTAACTCTTAAGTCTTCATCATGTATGTAACTCGTGATTAAGCAATTTAATAATTTCATCTTTTTAAATTTAAGCAAGATATAATCTTATTGTTACCAATTAATTTAACTTCTGTTATTTACTCTTTTTTTTTTTATATATATTTTACTTTTCAGTAAATTTACAGCTTGGAAATAATTGTCACGATAATAGGCACAACTTTGACGTTGTATCATTTATCATTCAGAATTCCAAAGTCATTTCATCTTCTTTTCATTCACTATTTTTTTATTTAATTCTGCTTTTTAAAGATTAGTCATATTTATTATCTACTATCATCCATATAGTGTAAATCTATTATATCCAATTCTATAATATACAAATAATCATTCTTTTCTAATTTTCATTATCATATAATACAATTT
The DNA here is from genome assembly GCF_000469605.1 of Apis dorsata. Taxonomy (NCBI): domain Eukaryota; kingdom Metazoa; phylum Arthropoda; class Insecta; order Hymenoptera; family Apidae; genus Apis; species Apis dorsata. Next base: position 700,113 of record NW_006263478.1, read on the forward strand.
TCTCTTATCATTTTTCCATTATTCATTATTTTTTCAGTTTCTTCGCTCGTTTCGTCTAAGATCACACAAACATGAAAAAAACGTTCAAACGTTTTCGACACTGTGATGAATACTGTATTGAAAATGAATTTTCGATAATAATTTTCATTTATTCTTGAGATTTGCTCATCTGTGAAAATTACTTTTGGATAGCTATTATCAAGGGATTATTCCCTTGCAAGGAATATCTTCGAGATCAATTTCCAAGAATTTCAATTCTCAAATTCAGGGCCCACACTCTTTTTTTTTTATATTTTGACTCCGATTTAAGAAGAAAGGGAGGGACTCGTGGAGGGTTTGTACATCACCAACAATCAACACGCGAGACTCAGGTTTTCTGCATCTTTTACATTGCAACCTGTGCAAATATATAGCGGCCATTGCCGCCTTAAGCTTTAACCTACCATTCATGCCTCGTGCGACCGTGCAAGGCGAGGCAATGGCAAACAAGGTCATCGTGTTTTGGCAAAGTGGAGGAGCGGCACACGGTGCAGAATTTCAAATCAAATGAGTCAGAAATTTAATTTTAATTGATACACCGCCTCGATTCGATACCGCGTACGAGGGAATCTTTGTCTTCGAATTTATGTGTATTACGTGATATTAGGGAACGATAGAAAAACGAGTTATGTGTGAGTTTCGGGGAAAAAACCGAACATTTTCGTATAAGTATAAATAAATGTTTAAAAACATTATTTTGAAGATCGTGTCCTTGTTTTTATTGACAATGGTGTATTTATATGTGTTTTTCCGGAATATTCTTTCGTTTCTTTTTAATTTTTTTGTATAGTTGTAGATTTTATGTTTATAGATAGAAATAACGCGTAGATATCGTATTTATTTTATTAATTTGGTTATTGAAAATAAAAATAAATAAAAAATAAAAATGAGAAGTTAATTTGATCGAGAATAGAGAATTATAAGATTATTCAAATAAAAAAAAGTTACAAGAAATAAAAATAAAAAATTATTAAGATAAATTTTATAATTTATAAAAATATTTCATGAATTTGTGATTTGTTTCAAGTATAGAATCGCAGCAGTTGAATCTTTATTATTGTTCATTTGGAAATTAAGACAATCGTGACGGAAGATTCGTGTAGGCGCCTCTGTCAGCCATATTGGTTGTTACTATTCGGGAATTTTTGGCGTTAAATATATTTCACTGTTTGTTACAAATGCACAGATCAAATTCCATTTATCTATGATATAAATCACAAATTTAGTTCTCTAATTTGGGATTGTAAATAGAACAAACAACAAACTTTAATGTCTATTTGGCAAGTTACATATAATTCAAACATCATTTTATTACGTTCAATAATTTCCTCTAATCCTAATTCTTTCTACAAATCAAGCAATATATTTATTTTCAATTTTAACAATTATAATTTATAATTTTCTTATATATTACCAATCGACATTCCGTTAATTGCAATATCCCCACTCATATTCTCTTTCCTTCTTTTATTACCCATTATCTTTCTCACATTCGTTTCCTCGCATGTCAAGTAGATTCAGATTAACCCCTTCGCATCCGTGGACGAGATATCTCGCGACACGATGTTGTTTATGCGACACATTGGACAAGATATCTCGCGACACGATGTCATTCATGCACTACTTTAAACTCATTTACAATTCCATGTTATTTCTTGCAAGAAAGATAAAAAAATAACAAGATGTCCCTTACTTATTTCTTTAATTACAATCAACATTTCGTACCGTGATACTTTGTTTGCGAACAAATTGAATAATCTATTACAAAATTAATCAAAATACTGTAATAAATAATAAATTTCTAAAACGCGGCAAAGATATCGCGACTTGTTTTCATATAATCCAATTTCTCGAGTAATATGCATTCAAACACGTTACTTTATATCGCTCACGATTCCCTATAGCAGCGAATTCATACAACTCGTACCACCATACGCGAGGAATCCACCAATATCTTCAATCTATTAATACATTCACTCACCATTTTCCAATTAACCGAGTAATCAACGCAATCCATCCAACAAAAATCCTCTCTCCGTATAAAAGAAACGAATATAATTAATACGGCTTGGTCGAGGATCGTTTGGAAGGAAAGGACTCGTTAACCCAGTATCGTATTGCACGCGGCCTTGCGATCGCCTAATCGTATTGCAGATTCGAACGCGTTCCTTGAGAATCCGTTCGAGCAGACGCGACTGCGCGTCGCGTCGATGGCATCTCGATCCGGTAGAGGCGCCATGTGTAATATACGCCACGGTTACCTTGACGGGCGTGCAATTTCGCCCGCAGTAGAGTAAGCACGGAGTAGAGTATCCATGATAACGCGTAAAAGGACGAAAAACGTGGTACCGGTTTCGCCCCAATCCAATAATAGAATCGTCCGCTTTTGGAGTTGCGAAGTCTTCTAACGGGCGCCAGGCCTCTCATTTCCCATTAATCCCGCGCTTTAATCGGAGCCTTGAGTCGGTTTCTAATTTTCCTCGCGGCGGAGACGCGGCGAGGCCGTCGTCGCCTCGCGGGAATCCGTTTTGGATTAAAGCGGGAATCGGGACGCGGAGCGCGTAACGAGATTCCCACGAAAATAGATCGATCGAGGTCTGGCGCCTTTAATGAATGTGTTCGTTTGCTTTTAACGATCCTCGCCGTTTTTCAACCGCCGCTCATTGCGAAACGAACAATGATTCTTGGTGGATGTTAATATTATTTTATCTTTCTTCGTTGAGATATGTGGGAACATGTATGTATGGAAGAGCCAAGTATTTTGTCAAACTTTTTTTTTTTTTTTTTTTTTT
>NW_006263478.1:703148-708607 GCF_000469605.1 Apis dorsata
CGTGTAAATTGGGAAATAATTTTCTGAAAAATATTTTCCTTTTTTTTTTCTTTTAGTCGTGCCATTCTTGCGGTAAATACCACTCGATATGCTTCGTAATAATTGTCAGTTGCGTGACCGTCATGTATAATTTACTGCTTTTAACGTTTTACGATATGTGCATGTATTTTGTCCTCCTTAGGTAAAATTTCTTATCTGACGAGTATTTCATTAAGTTTTATGTCGATAATATATTTTTTTTATACTCGTATTGTCGTATCCAGATAACAAGAAATTTAAAAAGAGCAAATCTTTGTTAAATTTAAATAGAACTTATTGATTAAACTTTTGTACGTTATTTAATACGTCGTTATATTTATAAATCATATCGAAAAAAAATTCTATATTAATCTATTGCATGTTTTTCTCATTTCAGAGTCGCCACCACCCCCGTACTGCCTTATTGCCGACAGACTGAGACCCGAGGGTGAGTGGATTCCTCTTTTCACATTTTAATCGTGGATACGCATACGTGTGTATACGATCACATTCCACAGTTGTCCGTACGTGAACACATGGAATGTAACCCCACGCAATCGTTCGAGCGATAACTCATGTTTATTACTCACAAACGTTTAGCATTCGAGTCGCGGAGATCGTCCTTTAACGCGTGTCACATCTCACGACCTAGCTCAAAGCAAAAATTCTACGTGGACTATCGCAGCGGACGTTGTCTCACGTTGTTTGAATTAAATTCCACGAATTAATTCAAACATCATTGTGCAAAACATTTTAGCATAATGTAATGGTCGTGAAAGTTTTCTTTACCCGGTTCAGATAAATGGAAATCGATATATGGAAATTAGTTTTGAAAGAAGATTTATTTTCAATTTGAATTTTTTCGAAATCATTGAAGCTTGAAATATATGTGTTGAAATATTATTTGTCGAACGTAAATGAGAATGAAGAATTGAAAATGCACGAAATACACACGAAGCCGCAATTTTTCCTTAATTTTTGCCTTCGTTCAAATTTCGAGGCGTAGATAATTTTCGACAGACGAAATAAATTAATAATTTTTCCTTACAGATTTAACTTGTAAGAGATTTAAACGTGGAACATAAAGTAGAGCTTTATAATTTTACCAGACAGATAAATATCGACCGACTTCCATCAAGTAGATCGATGTTTGCCGGTGTGTCTACGTCAACCACGGAAACGGCGATACTCTGAAACCTATAGCCATATGGTTCGTCGCAATCAATAAAAGATCGACTTACAACACGTCCGTTCGAGTTATAAGATGATCTTTTATGCAATATTTGACGATGCTCAATGAAAATCGAAACGCGGCTCGATTTCCTCCCTCTTAATATTTCAAAATTTTAAACAAAAAAAAAAAATTCCTTAGACACTCGTCTATTTATAAATTATACATGCAAAAATCGAATCCAAAAATCTTACCTAGAATTTATTCGTTTATTTCGTAAGCGTTTATCCGAAGCATATTTCTATAATATCCGACCAAACCAGTCCTCGATCTCCTCTTCTCTTCTCTTCTCTTCTCGTCTCTTCTCGGTCCCTTATTTTGGAAAGAATTTTTTCCGAACCCCAAAATTATGCTCCTTGCTATTTTTACGACCAAACTTTTACAATGCTCGGTGGTTCTGCGGCTGGTTTTGACTAGTCGGCTCCCTGTTCCCTCCTTTTCTCTTTTCGTTTGCCCGATCCTAAACTGGTTCTCGGGATCGATACGAGCCACGGAGCCACACGCAGATCCCTCGGCCATCGATAGATTCGCGTGTTGTTCGAGAGAGGAGCGTTCGTTCGATCTCTCGTAGGCCGCGTTGGTTGCGTAATAAAGTTGGCTATAGCGAAATCGTCTTCGGAAGATCGATGTCTCGGTGTCGTCGCGACTTTCAATTAAGTTGAGCATCGGACTAGAAATTATTTCCGACGATGACTCGGGATGGTTGAATTAATTGGTACCGACGATATTGAATGATTTATATTTATGAATGTAGGTGATTTGTTTCGTTCTTCTTTCGTTGCTTACGGAAGGAAAAATAATATTGCACGGTAATTTTAAAAAAGAAAAGAAAATCTATTGTACGTTCGAATCGAGTGAAAATTAGCAGTGTAAAATTTAGAAATTTAAATCTCGATGTTAAATTTTAGATATCTTAATTATACGATTTATAAAAAAAAACATTAAGAAGTTAGAAAATTGAATGTTAATTAGTAATGGAGTGTAAAATTTAGAAATTTAAATCTCGATGTTAAATTTTAGATATCTTAATTATACGATTTATAAAAAAAAACATTAAGAAGTTAGAAAATTGAATGTTAATTAGTAATGGAGTGTAAAATTTAGAAATTTAAATCTCGATGTTAAATTTTAGATATCTTAATTATACGATTTATAAAAAAAAAAACATTAAGAAGTTAGAAAATTGAATGTTAATTAATAATGGCGTGTAAAATTTAGAAATTTAAATCTCGATGTTAAATTTTAGATATCTTAATTACACGATATAAAAAAAAAGAACATTTAAGAAGTTAGAAAATTGAATGTTAAGATTGTCATTTCAATTCTCTGAAAAGAATATTGCACAATTTAATTACAGACAATTAATTTCACACCTATTAAAAGTTCCTTTCGTAAAATCAATTACCAAGCACGATTATTTGAAATTACAATTTTCCATTGAAATTGATTTTCCGCAAGACTTTGTTCCAACAAGTTACAATTACCTATGACAAAACAGCTTTTGTTTCTTCGTAGAATCTTTCGTTTTCAAGAATTCAAGCGGTGTTACACCATTGCTTTGGAAAATTCTAATCATCGTTTGCTCGTCTATATTAAAATTCTTTCAAAATTTATTCCATATACGCGAGTTTTATACAGTTAAATGCAACACGTTGCACGCAATTAATAGACACGCGCACATTGTGAGACGGTTGAAATCGCGCGATAACTTGTATACAAAATGGCAACGTTTGTGCCAAGCCCGATATGACGAAATAATAGCGCCTTTGGCTACAAGAACTGTACATCCGCTGACGTTTAATATACGAGTATATAGACGTACGCGCTTTCGGCACACGCTTATAAATCGTCAATAGAAATAACATCGGTTCGCGAGTTATGCCACTTGAGGTGAATATCTCTTGTCGACATTGTGGCCGCACCAAAGCCTGTATTTATATAAACCGATCCTGTCAGGGGTCCAATGTTCTTGAAGGTATAATTAAGCTTGAAAGCTGCGTATAGGCACGTTCACAACACCATCTTTCTTCTTTCTATAAGTTTAATCGTTTAGACGTGATACGAAATTATATTGTTGAAGATCCAATAAACGTGAGTCGGTTGATCGTTTATAAAAGGATAAAAAATCGAGATTTCGAAAAATTTCAAAATTATGATACAGTGGTAGAATATAATAAATGGAAGGAAGGGATAAAGGTTCAAATAATAATATTTTCAACGATTAAAAAAATTGTTTTCTTAATGAAAATTAAAGTTTTGGTAAATATAATTTTCTTTACGTTAAGCTTTCAATTAATAAATATTTAAAATTCTCTAATGAAACGAGATAACAGAAACATTTACAAACAATTGCAACAGTAAATATAATTAGAGGAGAAACAAGAAGAAGAGAAAATAATGAAAAATACTCGATTGAACTATATATTCCATGATTCACAAAATAATTATCAGAATGCGGATGGAATATCGGTCAAAAAGCTTCCGAAAAAAAAAAGGAAAAAAAGGCAAGCAATTAAGAGACGGGATGATAAATCGAGGAAAACAAATTAAATCGCGTGTAATAATCGCGTGGACATAGTAAGCACGATGAGGTCATAATTCAATTAAAGAATCGTCTAAAGATCACGTGAATCATTAGAACGAATTCCCGTTTTGCATATCGTTTGACGTTTATTAATTTTTACAATAATAAATAATCGAATCCTTTTCGATCGAGTTAACACGCCGACAGCTTTGTTGAGTCGTTTCTCGAGGAAAAAAACACGAGGTCTCTCGCGATAGGAATATTAGCACGATAAAAATCAGACCGCTGGCTGGTTATTCGTCATCGTCGCGTAAATGCGGGTGATGGAAGGGAGGGGGGGAGAGAAGGAAAGAGAAGGGAAGAAAAGGAGAGAAAACGAAGGAGAGGGGGATCTTTTTTCGATCGCGATTCCTCCTCCGAAGAAAGAAACTCGTTATGAGTTTGTCTGTCGCACCGTGGCGGTAGATGTAGCCACGTGTGATAGATTTATGCTATGAACGAAGGAAACTGGGCCAGCACGATGGAGCAGAGGAGATAAAAGATCGCGCGCATCGCCACTTGTTGCATTCAGCCGGGAAATAGGAGAAATTTCTTCATTCATGAAACTCGAACCAACATTCCGCAATATAAGCCGGACTATGAACCGGTGGCAATTAAATCGGCGGAACGGTGGAACGGCTGGGATGTGACGAGAGAATGGAATTTATAGGGAAGGAATATTTAATGCTCTTTAGATTGGAAAACGATTGGAAAAAATTCGTTAACTGCGTCGTGTGATGCGAACTGCGATCTTAGATATCGCGTTTGTGTTCGAAATTTTTTTTTAACTAGGTTGAATAGAGAGATTTAGGGATTTTATAAGAATTTTATAAGAAAATCTTCTATAAGACGAATGTGACAGGCGGATAAAAAAAAAAACACTTGATTCCAAGAGAATGGTAGCCATAATTTACTAACGAAAGTGTTAAAGGAATATCTCAGTTTTTTCATCGAATCAGTTATTGAAAGTAGATTCAAGTCGACGATATTCAAGACTTATCGCGTTCGACTTTATCAAAATCAAAAAATTGGAAGAAATATTTACGGGCGGGTCTCTCTCGACCGTCTCATTAATTTTTTCCCGCGATAATATAATTATGGAAAAGATGCGCTGATCGATAATTTTTAAAAGTCATTCTCGATTAATTTTTCGTAAAAAAAAAAAGAGTAATATAATAATGATAATAAAAATAAAAATAAAGAGAGAAGAAAGAGGGAAACGAGAAGCATGTGTAAGAAGAATTTCTGCGGAGATACGATTTATTTCCGCACGTGCTCTTTGCACGCGCTATCAGCGACAGAGTTCCAGCAACGGTTGCGCAAATTTCAACGAATACGACGAAGGACATGGCACAACGCAGTCCGTGCAGTCCCTTTCAAACGCACGAGGACAAATCTTGTTCGTATTGCGTTACGCCGCGCTGCGTTTTTAAGCTTCCCGCTCTCGATTCAGAGCCCGTCCTGAATCACCGTATTGTTCCACGGCCGAGACGACGGCTAATGCTGATGACATTCTATCGTTCCTTCAATTAAAATGGCAAACTTAAACGGCCGAAATTACCAGCCTGTTGGAATATAAGTGTAAGTGTGTTCTAATTTTGCCGAGAATATTTTCACGTTTAAAATAAAAAAAAAAAAAAAAAAAAT
>NW_006263478.1:708891-713944 GCF_000469605.1 Apis dorsata
TCTATCTTATTTTTAAAGTTAAATTTTTTTTATTTTCAAACCGTGGCGAAATGCGCGCATACAGATAATCTTGGATAATTTGACTGCGTCGTTTGACGCAGAGTCTTTATTATTATATATCGTTATCATCAGAACTTTCCACGAAACTAGATTTCAGATTTCAAGCTCTTTTGTGTACACTTGCGTTATATTACCAGTGCTGAAACTTTTGATTTATACGTTCTATGTTATTTGTGTACATTTAATTATCTATCCAAAGATTTTCGTGATAATCGATAGATTGCTTTATTCTCTGATTGGGAACAACAATAATAAGTGTATTTTTTTTTAATTTTGTTGCTTGCTATTACTCGGTCATATTTTATCTCTCTTTGCTTCGATAGAATTTTTCGAAATGGAAATTTTCGATATACAATTTATTTATATGATTTGAAAAGTATATAAAATTTGAGATTATCGGTTTTTAAAAAATAATTTCAAAGTATCGATTACGTTATTCTTGAGTTATTTAGATTCTGAATTATCATTCTTAGGTAAGTAAAGATATTTAACAACGGTAAACTTATCAGTTAACAGTAATTTATGAATTACTAGATATACGTATGTTGATACACGTGGACTTTTTTCTGAATATTCGCTATGCATTTATGCATTTTTTGTGCATTTTCAACAAAAATCATTTTCCGTCTAATCGAAGAACATTTATCGTCTCACGTATATATCCGATAAAAACTCCTCCTCCTCCTATTTTATTGCATCCGGACAAAGAAAAGAAATCGAAATTCGAGCTAGAAATTCCAGCTTCTCGTTTCTTTTATATATCCTTTCCACGAATATATTCTCTCCAATTTTTCGTCATATTTCACTTCGACTAACTATCCGTAGATATTTTTAAAACCTGATCCTGGTCAACAGCTGGTCAACGCGCCATCCGTCCATACCTTTAAATTTTGCGCGGGATCACGTGTCAGCGACCGAAATTTGCGCAACCTTGAAAGAAGGAAATACCCGTGGAAACGGGAGAAAAAGAGAGAGAGAGAGAGAGAGCGAGAACGCTTGGCAGCCGGTACACGGTTAAGGGCAATACACATAGCAAGGCGCCTTAGCGCCATCCTTAGGAAGGGACCTGGTACCGGTAATACGAACCTCTCCAATGCACACAACGTGGCGGGCGCCTGTCGCCTGGCTTTTATGTTTCTCTGCTCGTTTCGTCGTCCTTGATACGCTTCTCTCCTCCTCTCTCACTCCTACTATCGCGTCTCTTCTTGATCTCTGTCTCTTTATTCCTTCTCCAACTCGCTCTTTCCCTCGATCGTATATATATATATATATATACATATTTGTTCCACGTCTCTTTCTCTTTCTCGTTGCTCTCGACCGTCTTGAATCTTTCTCTCTCTTGCCACTCGAAGTACTCCGGTCTTCCGTCGCGCTTACGCTATCTCTTTTTTCCTTACGTCTCTCTCCCTCCCTTCTCTCTCCTTCTCTCTCTCTCTCGTTACTCGAAGTACTCCAGCCTCGCTATCTCTTTTCCTCTCGACCGCCTGAACGCTGCCCACTCGGAGGAAAGGAACGAGCTGAAAAGTACGCACTCTTCGCCGGCCTCTCGATCGTTCTCTCCCTCTTTCCCGCGACGACGTCCCTCGACGTCGAGCTACCCGGAGTCGTTCTCTCGAGGAGACGAGAACTCTCCTTTCTCTCCCTCTGTCTTTCGGCCTCTAGCTCGGCCGCCGCTACTCGGTCCCAACCCGTGCCTTCAAAGAGAGGCGGGAGTGGCTCGAAGCGCATTCCGTTGCTTCCTTCACCGTCCCGATCGCGCCACGATCCTACCGAAAGCGTTATGCTGGTTTCCGGATTAACGGAGGCCGATACGTCTCTATTTAATCGATCGATCCTCTTGCTTTTTGAAATTTTTCTCCGATCTTTTTTTTTTTTTTTTCCAGAGTCGAATCGAAATCTTTAGAAATTCGCGAAATTCGAAAAGTTTGAGAGCCTTTTTTTCCTTTTTTTTTTTCGCGCTCGCGAGATAATTAATAAAATTTAAAAATTCAAATTTTCTTCTTGCGGGTTGGAATTATCTAATTGGATTGAATGTTGGATCCTATTTTATTAATTTATTAATTTATTGTTTTATGAAGTGAAATATTATGCGTGAACAGGAAGTGAGGAAATTTCATTCGTAGGAATTAATTAAAAATGTTGCAAACGACGATACGTCATTAGAGGTAGATAGCATATGCTGTTTAGCGCTTGTTAGTTTCTGTAAACTCATTGGTGGGTCGTATTGAATGAATTGCTATTTCTAATATTAAGGTCGGCTCGTTTCTCAATCTCGCATGGAGAGAACCTCGTGTCTGATAAGTGGGTTTTCTTGTACGTGTATGGGACGAGGAATTACAGAATCGCCATATTGTTTTATTATGTATTATTATAATGACTTTGAAATAGCAATAGAGATAATAGAATAATGTATTTAGTGTGTGAAATGATTACTTATACGACAACATCTCTTTGAATTCCTTTGAGAATTAAACTTACAAAACTCAATCCATCCAATCATAATGATTAGATAAACGTTATATGTTTCTTTGTACATTTATCGCTCGAATTTTCTTCTTCACAAAGATGTCTTCTGAAATCTGTCTATAAACTCTCATCCATCAGCCACGTGTCAAAGATGCTTGCTCGCAATATCAATATACATAATTTATAAATAAATCTAGCATAGTAATTCTTTTCAATACAAAAATTACATTTTACGCAGATCCATAGAACAGAAATAAAGAAGAAAAAAATTGATGAAAGCCAACGATTTTTAATTTGTTCGTTCACAATTGAAACTTGAAGCCCAGCACCGATCGAATACATTCGCGAATTCTTGCAAATCGACTCGAATAAAATTGTCGACTTTTTTTCTAATAAAATTTATTGAGGATCAGATCAGAAGGTTGCTTTGGCTGAATTTCTTGTTCATCTTCTACGAAGGTGCGCGAAGACGATCGAAAACGCTCTGCAAACACGTACATAAACGTATTTGCTCGCGATCAACGCAGTGGTAATGGGTTGCCAAGTTTACGTGTCAATTTATTCCTTATCGACGAATAAATATTTGTACACTGATTGTCCTCGATCGCCTCTCGTCTCCACGTTTTGTAATACCAGAGAAATTTGTATCATCTACTGGGAACTGTTCCATCTGTATTTTGTAGAATTTGCGCGTTCCCTGTTTTCTTCGCCTGTTCTGACAAATCTCGATTAATTATTCGACTCGTCAGGAAAATAATTCGATGAGCAATTTTTTAAACTAGAAGGATGAAATTTCGTTTAAATTCATTCTTTAATTCGCATCGATTAAGATATTCGTGAGGCATCGTTGTAAGAAAATATCAAAGTGTTAGCAAATTTAGAAACTTGTATTCAACTATTATTTTACCTTTTAAGTAGTAATTTATAAGAGAATCGTTTCGAATTAAAAATTAGATTAAATACAAAACACGAAAGTTTTTCATCCTTTGAAGAAAAAATAAATATATTTTATTCGTTTGTACGTTTAAAATATATCTAACCCATTATATATATATATATAGAGAGAGAGAGAGAGAGGGAGAAAGAAAAAGAGAGATGTTTCTCATTTCCTGACCTTCCTTAAAATAAGAAGAAAATAAAGATCTCTAAAAATATTTTGCGATTCGATAAATCTTTTTAAATTTCTTCCAACTATTAATACAATTTTCTTTCGTATTCACTTAACAGATTAGTTCGATTATTCTCCCCCCTCCTGTTTTTTTTTTCTTTCCCTACTCGAAATAAATTCGCCGAGAATTGAGTCGCGAAGGAACGAAACTATGAGGCCGAAGCGAGGCTCGTGACGCATATTGGGACCGAGGATATTTCCATGAAATCCCTCCTAAAAATACTTGACGGATGTTGAATCTCGCGGCTACGTTTCTCCTTTTGCTACTGTTACTGCCTTCTAGCTCTCTGTTAGCGGCAGGAAATGCTTCTCTCCCGTAGGAACGAGCCCCAGGAATTCGAGAAGAATGCGACCGCCCTCTCGTCCGACTTGTTGTCCTCTGACGTCATCCTCTCTTTTAGTCAATGAATCCCATCTACCACGGTCTCACCCTAAAACGATTAGTCCTTCGGCGATCCTTCGTGATCGTAGGAAATTGGAACCTGGATGAAAAATTTCGTCGTGAATCGAGAAAGCCTCCGTGTAATAACGTAAGATATTAAATAATTATATTTTTGTACATTTTATATATGGTTTTATTTTATATATGGATCGAAAGGTAAAGATTTTTCATTGATTTGAACTGCTTTTAATTGTAATAGTATAATTAAGTCGCTTCGAATCGAAATAATCATCTTTGTAAATTTTTCGTAAATTTGTATTGACTTTTTTAAACTTATCGAAACAATCTTTTTTCTTTTTACCGAAAGGATTTTCATCAAGGATATAATATTCACTTTCTTATACGATAAAATGTTTCTACTCTTTTTTTCTTTTTCAACGGCGACGAAAAACTGTTGGTCGCGTGATCGGGCTCATTTCGCCCGTATAAAATTATGTGGCGTTACATCGTGCTGTTAATAACTCCTGTAACGTTTCTCCTAAAGTAACGCCTGTAATGATCTTTAAAACAACGCTTTGGTTGGCTCTGATACGAGGAAAGTATCCGGTATTCTTGTCGTGGAACTCCACGTGTGTGGCTCGGTTTGTGCCTGGAATCGATTCGTGCCTGGAAATTTAATGGAAAAGAAAGATTTTTACAAAAAAAAAAAGAAGAAGAAGAAATTTATTGCGAAATTCTCGATCCGAATTTCCCAATTTTATGAAATTGAAACGAGAGTTAAAAATCATCCGCGATACAATTCTGACGTAGTAATTCGATGACCCGATAACTCGATAACTCTCGAGTTTACTTAACGAACAGATTAATTCTTCCGTGGAATAAAGCAAGTGAAAAATTTATATTTATCAATTTAATTACAATTTAAACAAAATTTTAGGTTATTTCGTTATTTTTTTTTTTTTTTTTTTTTTTTTTTT
>NW_006263478.1:714270-716605 GCF_000469605.1 Apis dorsata
AGTTTATCGTATAAGAACTTAATGATACGCGAAGAATCTTGATTAAGATGTAAAGAGTAATAAAATTATACAGCCATATATTTAATTTATTCTGCATATCTCGTGCCTTTTTTTCCTCGATCGAAGCTCGAGGAATAGCGCTTTAATGAAGATGAATAGCATTTTTTTTTTTTTTTTACATCAATCCACTTTTTTTAATAATATATATAATCGACATCATGCAGCATCGTTGTAACTTCGTATCTACTGTAAGGCATTAATTAACGTGTGAAAAGTATATGCACGTAGTTCAGATTGGAAACGTCTCGTTTGATCATATTATTATCGTAATAAGATGCGCGTCGAAGAATTTCTATTATTATAGCTACAATAATAGATAAAGCTTCGAACGTGCATTTAACTTTCTTCTACGGAGAAATTGTCAAGAAATTATGAAGTTTGAAATAACATTCCTAGAAACGTGCTGCGTTCGTGCGCACGCGTGTTGAATATATCTGCAAAAGATAATGTTAAATAAATTATGTAAACTTAAAATTGCACAAGCGAATGAAAATACAGGATCGTTGGAATGTGTTGGAAACACATATTCTTGCGTAATGTTATTATCTTTGCGAGCCGACGTGCGGAACACTTAAGATTTCATCTAAATTTCAATTAACCATCCCATCATCGAGTCATTGACGATCGATAGGTGTTGTTATTCTCGAATAATACAATTCTTCTTTCTGAACTTTACTCGCCCGTTCATTGATTCATCGCTTTATCCAATCGTTTTAACCAACCAACGTTTCGTACCTTAAAGTAACACTCGAAATATTATATATGGAATTTTTGCAACAAGGAGTAAATAATATTTTGTATTATTATCGAAATTATTAAATAACTTCCCCCTTTGAAAAATAATCGATCGATAATAATACTTTCGAAATATATAAAGATTGTAATACGATCCGACAATAACGAATGGAACGCAGTGTTCGAGGAATGAAATGAAAAGCGAAATCCCCGCGATTACATACGTGCATTCCTTTCTTCAAATCCAAATCCCAAAATAAACAATTAATAATCAACGAAGCGGACGTACAAGCTCTCGAGAGGAGTCGAGATCAGAATTTCTAACGTGTACAAATATAATCGAGCCTACGTGTCGTACAGGTGCTCCTCGGCCCAAGATGGAAGATAGCATTCTTACAAGTGAATTAGTCGGTCGTTTCGAATGTTAAACGAGAAAGCGCTATGTGTTACGTTGACGATGAATTATCCACCCACGATTGTCCATTACTTCAGACTGTATACTCTTGTCACCCTTCCTCGCTCGTTCGTGGCTAAAATTTCCCTTCGAGAATCTTCGTGCCGAACTATCTAGAAATTCGTGGAACCATCATCCTTTACATCGCGTCACTCGGACATCATTGGTCGATCTCTTCGCTTCGTTTCTCGATCGCTTTGAATTCTTGCAAATTACCTCTGTCATTAATCATCTGTCTTGGTATCTGGCAATACCTTGGCATAACTCGTCGCCACGATGGATTGTAAAATAGTTTTTCGCGACAAACGTGTTTCCTGCTCTAATCCAATGATCTTTGTGAAATTATTACTATTAGATATTCTGATTCAGAGATTTTATCTCTGTTGCGACCATTTAAGTGTTATTTTTATAGTAATTTTTCTTGAGTTGAATTTTACGTGTTTCTGATTATATATTTTCAACCTTTTGATTCATCATTTTTGAACGATATCGAGATATTTACAAATCAGATAGACGAAGATAATTTTTGATAATTAATTCATATTATAATTCATAAATATATTATATACTTTAATAAGGGAAAAATAAGTGATTCGATGAATATTTGATAAAAATATATTTATATTACAATAGAAACTTCAGTATTGAGAAATTATATTCAATTTGATGTCACGATGATCTATACTGTGTTCTATATATTAATGTTCTATATTATATTACAAAAATGTTTCTAATCTTAACTTCATCATTTCAAACAAAATTTCCTATTTTCCTATTACTATCTCGCTACAGGAATTAAAGAAAACAAATTGGCGCCATATAAACTAACCTAAAAGCTCACCTAATTTTACATCAAATATTTTGAATGTAAGCTAGCCTTCCATTTTATTAAAATAAACGGATAATAAAATAAACTTGGTCTCAAAGACTGCCTAAATTCAAACTGCGTGTCAAAAATATAACATCGACGATTACGAGAACCGATTCGCTAATCTAGCAAAACACTAAAACACCGATTAATCTTTTATTATTAACGTATCGCGGAAGAGGAAGAAAAAAAAAAAAATACATTAAAAAAAAAAAAAA
>NW_006263478.1:716979-720005 GCF_000469605.1 Apis dorsata
TCGTTTCAATACCAAGGTGAAAAGGCCAAACGAGGAAATCACCACCGGTGCTATTAATCATCGTATTTGCATTTTCCATTGCTAACTACGATATTCGCTCATGGCAATTTTTATGATTATGGCATTACTCGGTGGCATTAAATAGCATCGCATCCTCGTTGAAATGACAATAAAAAAGAAAAAAAACTTTTTTGGTTAATATTCCTCTTCCTTCGTATTTCTTCTTCGTATCTCTCTGACTAATAATAAAAATTATTATCGAAACAAGATATTCAATATATACATCGTAGAAAATATCACTCTTGGGAAACGAAATGAAATCCTTTAAAACTCAGCATCCTCCTCGCCGAATCAAGCCAAGCCACATCTTAAATTTAGATTTGAAATTTAAATAGGGGGAAAAAAAAAATTTTTTTTTTCGCATCTCGTGGACAAAAATGATTGTCCACAAGAACGCTTAAATACCAGCCAACAAAATCTTGGTTCTAGCTTCCAGATGAGGATGCAGCTTAATGTTTTCGCGACAGCCACGCGTTATATACACGCGTTTGCATCATACCAGCTTCTAGGAAGATTCGTAACGCTTCCCTCTTTCTTTCACGTCCATAAATAAGACGCGGTCGCGATCGAATATTCGCTGGCCGAACCGCGACACAAGATTCCACGCCACTATTCCATCTCTTGGGGGATGTTAGCACTCCATTACCGATTCTTCGAAACACCGGTCGCGGTGTTTGGTTTTCTGGTCAGTTCGGGATACGAAACTTATAAATAGGACGCGTGGATTCTATATCGAGGTTGAGACGAGGTTTCATCCCCTTTCGTTTAACCCGTTTTAACTGGTTCCAGATGGGGGGATAACAAGTTTGGAATTGGTTCCGTGGAGGATCGAGAATTCTAACAAAATTTGAGGATCATCGATTCGTTGGATTCTATAAACAATTTTTAATCCTAATCTAATCTAATTATAATTCTATCTGTATAGTTTTGAATAAATAGTTCGAAGACGAAAGGAAGGTAAAGGATTTAAAGGGGAGAAAAAAAAAAGAATCCAATGTATTTGAAATTTTAACAATTTCGTTTCAACTTTTGAGATCGTAAATAGAATTTTAGAATTTTTAATAAATCACGAGATATTCGTAACGAACGACACGAGTTTTCTTCGATAGGCGAATCCTCCGCGAAAGCTGACAGCTGAAAACGAGAAATAGAAGAAAAGTAAAAAAAGTAAAACGCGTGAAAGAGAGAAAAGTGAGAGTGATCCTAATACGCAAGCGAGGGAAGATTCTAAAGGGGTTGCCGTTTATTTTCAGATCGTGCGCCCAGCGAAGGGGATCAACGTCGGTGCAAAAACAGCACACCCCTGCCGCTTCCCGGCTCCCTTACCACCAACGGAGAAGGTAACTATGTCCTCAAGGTTATACATACCCTTTCTCGTGTCTATCTGCGTCGTCTGAGCCGTATACGCACGAAAGAAAACACAGATTGCGTAGAAAAGGAAGCCGCCAAATATCCCATTTCGTTTCCATCTCGTTGATCTTAAAATCTCTTTTCAAGTCGTGTCATATTTTTGAAAAGTATTCGTCATTGATATTCAATTCATTTTCAATTTTTGACAGATAGATTTTAATTTAGATAAATTTGCAGTAGATTTTCTTTTTTTGATTTCGATTTATGATTAAGTTATATTACATCAGTGGTTTTCTTGCTAATTTTTATTTGTAAAAATGTAAAAATAAAATTTGATCGATGTACTTACAAAGGGATGCTTAAACGACGGAGAATAGATCGTGACAGGGGTTTTATAATATTCATTTAGTTACAATTGTTACAAGAATTTGAACGAATTCTTATCCTGGCATTTTAAGTATTTAAAGGACTGAATTCATAAAAATCAATCTTTTAAAATTTCTGTAAGGATCGGATGGAAAAAAAAGATTATCAGGTTATCATCTTTTAGATATGTAGTAAAAAATTCAGTCGATGACTGAATTTGTTTGTTCACGTATAAAGAATTCTGCTATTTCGCAAATCATCGGTAACCGCTTTGAATATGCAAACAGTTAATTTTAATATTTTGCTTTACTTGATAATTAGGCAAGTTCGATTTGTTAATTTTTTTGAATTAAAACGAATTAAATTGTCACAAATTTTTCGCCTCGATTTAATTGTTTAATTTCCAAATCCTTTACACGGGAATATCCTCCCCGCAGAATTAACCACCATACCACCACAGAGAATACTGTCCTTAAAGGCTTCGTTTTGAAATCTGGTGGATAATACTCGAGTTGCTTTCTTGGCACATCCCCAGAATCGGAATAATAGCAGCGAGTTTGCCTAAAAATAACAAGCGGGATGAGAATAAACACGTAGAGAAATTTCTTGGAAAAAGTGACACCTGAATGTACGACGCGAATCGACAGAGTCAACAGAAGTCGATCCTCAAAGGAAGGATCCTCGAAAGAAGACGAACGGGCGAACGGTTAATAATCGGTCCTGGTAAAAAATGTACACGGTGTAAATGCCGTTCATTAGGCTTAACGGTTGTTCCGTGGGTACATCGATCCTTCGGCTACGCCATTGGCCGGTGGCTACGCCTATATCCACGTGGTTAACCTTGAACGATGCTACGAACGATTTCTTCTCTTCGTCTTTCGCCGCGTTTTTCACTTCCGTGTCCAAGAGAACAGAGCATCGGAAAGATTCCCGGCTGAACTGGTTTGCAGGTCCGCCAGGACTTTCCGAGTCGGAGAAAGAGGAGAAAGAACGAGAGAGAGAGAGAGAGAGAGAGAGAGAGAGATGTTAAAAGAATTACTGACCGGGATACGGCAAAAATTCATCTCGCAGAAAAGTCGTCGTTGGATCGGGCCGTATTCCCTCTTGTATATTTCAGAAGGATGATGCGTTTTTGCCGGATGTTTAATTTCTCGGAAGAATGGAATATCTGTTGTGGGAGCATTACGAGGAATCAATCGTGCACCATCGTTGACCGCGTTTTTTTTTTTTTCGTTCATTTTTTTTTTTTT
>NW_006263478.1:720263-725356 GCF_000469605.1 Apis dorsata
TTTTTTCTTTTTTTTTTTTTTTTATCCTTCTTTCGAGAGTTATTGCAAGATAAATATTTGTTTTAGGTTTTAACGTATGAGATTCTCTTCCCTCCTCCCCCTCCCTTTTTTTTCTTTTTTCTTTTTTTCTTTGGTTAGCAAGCCTGCTGAAGCACGGTGACACGGGTCAAAAGTGACTTATGCCGGTTAATTCAATACTTATCTAATTTTTATTGCACGTGGCTATTTACCTGTGAAATTCGTTTCTTGCTTTTTCATACGGTTAATTTATTTACATATTTTCAGTCGAGCGATAAGTACACATGTGTTTCTCTGTAGTTTTATGTACAAAATAATGACCGTTAAAAATTGAAGTCATAAATATCAAAAGTGTATAATTATGCAAATCTAGTAAACACGAAGGAAGAAGTATTGTTCAAGGAAGTAATAAATTCAATGATATTACTTTTAGCATTGTTATTCAAATGAAACATATATCGTTGAAACATTTTAAAAGCTAATTCCCTATTATTTTGTAACTACAATTTCTCGATATAAATAATTATTATACCTCTTATACGATTATTTAAAATTATTGTCGCGTCACCTACTTCAATGACTTATCTATTTCAAAAAAGCCTAGACAAGGATATTTAAGAAAACAAAGCAAAATACAATCGTTCAAAACACAAAACAATTATCTCTAATCTATTCTAAAAAAAATTCAAAATTACGAAACTACGAAATTCTTTCCTAAAACTTCGATTCCTCCGAAAGAAAAGGGGGGGGAAAAAAATCAAATTCCAATCTCGAATCAAACCTCTTCGAAAGATGTCCATTTCGTCCACCCTTTCATTTCCTTCCCCGAGTAAAATTACACCCATCCTCCTCCCCTCTTCCCTCCACAACACAAAACAATTATCTCTAATCTATTCTAAAAAAAATTCAAAATTACGAAACTACGAAATTCTTTCCTAAAACTTCGATTCCTCCGAAAGAAAAGGGGAGGAGGAAAAAAATCAAATCCCAATCTCGAATCAAACCTCTTCGAAGGACGTCCACTCTCTCATTTCTTTCTCCATCCGCCTCTCCTTTTCCCTCCACAACACAAAACAATTATCTCTAATCTATTCTAAAAAAAATTCAAAATTACGAAACTACGAAATTTTGTCCGAAAACTGCGATTCCTCCGAAAGAAAAGGGGGGGGAAAAAAATCAAATTCCAACCTCGAATCAAACCTCTTCGAAAGAGGTCAATTTCGTCCACCCTTTCATTTCCTTCCCCGAGTAAAATTACACCCATCCTCCTCCCCTCTTCCCTCCCCAACACACAACAATTATCTCTACTCTATTCTAACAAAAATTCAAAATTACGAAACTACGAAATTCTTTCCTAAAACTTCGATTCCTCCGAAAGAAAAGGGGAGGGGAAAAAAAATCAAATCCCAATCTCGAATCAAACCTCTTCGAAGGACGGCTATTCCTTCCTCCATCCTCTCATTTCTTTCTCCATCCGCCTCCCCTTTTCCCTCCACGAGAACAACCCTAAGCACAATCAACCACCCCGATTTCGGCCTAATCGCTCGGCATTTTCCCACACTTTCCCTCTCTCTCCCCTCCCCTTCCCCTCCCTTCCTCCATCGACGTTACGCTTCGGTCCGTTTAACACGCGCCGATGCAAAGCCGCGATTACGCGGAACGGAGGATTAGCTTTAGACGCGAGGTTGCTCGCAAGGTCAAAGATCGGCATCCTTGCCTGCGATTTAACGCTCACGACGGCTGCATAATTCCGAGCAATATCTCCAGTCGCTCTAAAAATACGCGTCGCGTCCCGTGAGAGAAGAGAAGCTCTCTCCTCCTCTCTCTTCTCTCATTCTCATCTCTTCTTCTTCTTCTTCTTCTTCTTTTTTCCTCTTCTCTCTTCACTCCTTTTAATTCTCTCTTTCTTTTAACGCCGTTCTTTTCGTATCGTGCGTGTTATATTTTCGTTATCAACGACTTTCGTTTTAATCCGTAGCAAAGTTTCAATAAAATGTTTCAGATCGATTATTATATATAATTATATTATTATATTGTTATAATATATTGAGGCTAATCTAACTTTTTAAAGAGAAACGCTAATCGTTTGAGAATAATTAATTTAAAAATCAATCTTACCGCGTCATGAATTTATAAATATAATTACGTCGATACTGCTACGAGCGCAGAAAATTATCGCGGATGCATTTAACTAACTGTCATTAAATGACATCTGTATATACATATATATATATATATATACGTATGAAAACGCGTGAGAACGAAGTGGAAGAGGTTTCCTTTAGCGTTCCAGAGAGGTGACGCGCGCCCAGATTTTCACGCGTGACGCAGCGCGCGGGATTTTCGTTTTTCAATACGGCCGGTTCGCGGAACGACCGAAACGACGCTTTTGGCCACGACTAGAACGCGACCGGCCACTCGATTCTCTGCCTCCGCGCGCGCCGCCCTCGAGGTCGTTCCACGAATTTCTATTATCTTCTAAGAGGCCTCTCCAAATCGCGCGATACTCGAACTTTGCATGATTTTTGATAGATAGTAGCGGAAAAATTTCCTATTCTTATTTTTCTTCTTCGTATTTTCCTGCTTCGAAATGCTAATTTGATCGCGCGGAGATGTTGGATTCGGTAGCTTTGAGGGAAAATTAGAGGGATTGCGATAATGCATGGTTTTTCTATTTATTTATTCTTTTTTCTTTTGATAATTCTCGGTGTTAAACGAGCAGGATTCGTTGAAGGATTCAAGATTAATTATGTATCACTTAATTTCGACCGGTACGATTTTAAATTTATCATGAAAGCGAAGCGAGAAATTTTTAAAGTAAATTTCGTTCGACGTATAAGCTAAAATATTCGTATATTAATTAACGCGAGGCACGTAGATCGAACTGTATCGTAAAAGAGTGCATCGTTCGCGAGAAACGTATTAAGCGTCAGCAACGTGATGCGTTCGTAAATTGCTCAATACTCGAGACGCGCTCGGTGAGATAATTTTTAACGCCTCTTTTGATTGTCGTTATCTGACGATGTTGCATACTTTGTTTTTATCACCGTCGGAGGAGACAAGCTCCCCGAGTTTTATGAACTACGCGAATCGTTTTCGTCGTCGGCTGCGCATCGCGTGGTAAAAACGAGTTACACTTGTAACTTGTTAACTCTTTTACAAAACGCGTTACGAGTTGCAGGAGGAAAAGAAAGAGGAAAGAAAGAAACGATCGATGATTGTTGCGAGAATAAAGAACGAATATTAGGAAAATTCTGGAAAATTCGAGTCATGATCGCGTATCGAGAGAAGCTTTGTGCTATCTGGTTTTACCGATGCAAAGGCCACTGCTCTGTCGACGTCACGCGTTCCCAAGCTGGCAGTAAATCGCAGTTGCGGCGAGTGTTCTTACGTTGGTGAATCGTATGGGAAAAATGCTTGAGACGAGAAAAGGAGGAGGAGGAGGAACGTATTCGATGTGAATTCTCATATTTTTCTTTCTTTTCCATTTCTTTCTTCAAATGCGAATGAAATCTCGTTGCGATCTGTTCTCGTTCTCTTAAAATTGATTTATTGCTTTATAGAAATCGAAGAAATTTACCAAGGATCAGCGTAATATTAATTGACGTAAATTGCACGATATTTAATTCCACGAGACTCGAAATTGGCATTAGAGCATTAAAGCGAGTTTAACTCTAAAAACATTCTTGCCACGGTTCATCGCTTTCGATACGCGAAGTCGTTACGATATCACGTGTAATTTGCTATAGAGAACGTGATACACGCTTGTTTCCTGATTCGTTGGTTACGAATTTCATTTGGCACGAAACAGCCGAACCGCGAAGCAAATCGCGTACTCGATAAAAAAGAAATCGCGGCTCAGTGTTTCAATAAAGCGTGACATAACATCATAAATTATTTTTAGTGACTCGGGTATGTACATTTCTTTCGTGACAAATTTGCCAACTAAACAAAAACATCGAGATCACCGACAGAAAACACATTGTATATCTGCGAAACGATTTTGTTATCATTTAACCGGAATAATAATCGGAATTTTATTTGTTTGCGAATAGATTGTTCCTCTATTCATTTACGAAAAAATTTAAACACGCAAAAAGTCATAATAAAATACTCTTTACGATATTTGAAACGAGTCTCTATTTGGATTCGATTTCTTGGATTTCTTTCGCGGTGTAATAAAATTGAAGAAGAATTCGAAACGATGACAGAAAAAGAAAAAAAGAATCCTAGCTTAAAAAAATTTCTGACAATTAAATGAGAAACAAATTCAATCGTTCGTTTTTGCCATTATTCCCCCCTTGATGACGATTGCACGCCGTTGCATAAGTAAAGTATACTCATTAATTTCGCACGGCCAAAGCAAACAATGATCACCTATGTTTCAGAAAGCATTCGTTCAATCCGCTGGCAATCGGTCAAACAGCATTCCATAAACAAGAAACGACATATCTGACATGCCCAGAACCTCTTTTGTACCAAACGTATTTTGTACCAACACGTAGTCGAACCAACCTTATGCTTCTGTTAAATTAATTTTCCGATATAACGCTTGGAAACTTGTATACCTACACCTTTCAATTCCTTTTTTTTATAGTTTAAAGCAAAGTATATTCCTTAAAAGTAAATTAAAAAAAAAAAAAAAAGAATCTCAAAATTTCAATTCTCAAAAAATCCTCCGTAAAATAATACTCGTCCATTACTCTTTCCAAACGAAGTCCAACGTGTTCTATACCATATACGTTCGAGATGCACCACGAACGAAACAAAGAGCATTAATAATAAATAATGACGTCAAATATCCATCCGTCAGTGGCAAACGGAATCACGATCGTGTCCAGTTTCAGGACGAGGCGGCAGGTCGCGAGGAAACGTGGTGCATACACCGATAGGCCGGTTGCGGGTAGGAAAGAGAGAGAAAGCCGGCTCCCGGGATGCAGGTTTCAGAATGGCATAATAGGTCGGCTAAGGTGGGTGGCATTCGGCGCGACTGTTTGAGGGAACAGGGGGACCCTGGCGCCAGACAGCTGCCGCGTGTCTCGACCTCGCTCGCTCGCCTCTCCTCTCTCCTCTCC
>NW_006263478.1:725538-725943 GCF_000469605.1 Apis dorsata
CCACCTACCTCTGTAGTCTTCTCTCTTTCTCTCTCTCTCTCTCTTTCTCTTCCCTCGCTCTTTCTCCTTCTTTCTTTCGTTCCGCTGTTCCGTGCCGCTCTCTCTCTCCGTCTCCGTCTCGTTTCCAGGTTATACGTAAGTATCTCTTCCTTTCACCACAGGCGTACGCCGAGCATCTTCTCGTCTTTTTTCCTCGCTCGCTCGCTCCTTCCTTCTTCGTTTCCACAAGCGGAGAGCTTCGCTAGGTTTACGTATGTGCATACGAGAGGCTTCTATATGTATGCGAGACTGACTGACTCGAGCTGAACTCGGTATTTTATTGATTTATTTTGGCGCTAGGCCTCTCTGTCGCGCTCGGTGGCGCGCGGTCGACCGGCGACGATCGATCGAAACGTGTGGTGGCCG
>NW_006263478.1:726149-736961 GCF_000469605.1 Apis dorsata
CGATGTCGACGAGGAAAATGCGACTTCCGGTCTCGATCCAAATATATGTATATATATATATATATATTTATACTCGCGAATCGATTGAAAAATTTTGTTTCAAGCAAAGTTCGTTCGTGTTCATCTAGATTACTCGAATACTTTTTATGAAAATGATCGATGAATTTTTTTAAGGTTAGGTTTTTAAAAATCGATAGAGAAGATTATTTAAGAAACATGACTCGTTTCGAAAAAGATGAACTTTTTTAATAAGAGAAATATCGATGAAATTGATTGTCGATTTGGAATTAAGCATTTCTATGGATATTAGAGTGCATTTCTTGAATTTCGATCCTTTTTCGATTCTTGAATCGATACAAGAGGAAAAAATTCTTCCGGTCGAAGAAACTCTTGTCAATTTACCGATGAAACGTTCATTTACAAATGTGATGTATTAGAAGAGATCATAGGACGAGAAGTTGGAAAGAAAAATTCGTAGATATGGATTTCAATTTAGATCGGTATGAACGACGGTTGGATGGATAGATGTTTCGAGGGAAAAAATTGCGCGTAGAGGTGGGATTCTTTGAAATTCCGCGCGTGGTGGCGACATCACCTTGGAAATCTTGATTAAACCCGATCGAAAGGCCGATCACGTTCGAGAATCTCGGTTGTACTCGTCTCTTTTGGCGATCCCGAATAACGTGTGCGGTGTCTACGAAAATAGCTTCATTTATTTTCCCGCCGGATCGTGGGATATGAATTGAATGTTCTTGTACGCCCCGCGTCTCTGTCGGATATGTTCCTTTCGTTAGATATTTTCAGGCTCTCCCGGTCGAAAATATGTTTTCTGTTATGTGGACTATTTCAAATAATCGGCGGGTTTCGTATTTAAAGGAAACACGCTGTGGATCGTTTGTAAAAGGATAGCTGTTGCTAGTATCTTACGACTATTATTAACACTGGAACTGCCAAATCTGTCAAAATGATGAATTTTAGATTTCTTTTCTTTTCTTTTTTTTTTTTTTATTGCGGTTATTACACACGTATACACGCATGAAGATATTACAGACACTTTTACAGATAGATTTTTATCATATTAATTATTAATAGTTCGCGTGTAATATCATTAATTGAACTCCTTTACGTCCCATATCGTGGATTAACACTATTTTTCCTTAGAAAATTATTTTTCCAGGAAAAAGAATTATAAGGCGAAAAATATAAAGATACACGAGAATATCCTATTTCTATCTTTTCAATTTTAATGCCTTATTTTAGAATATTGCTACATTTCATATTCGTAATATTTATTAACCAATCAAGCTCTGCCTAAATCAAGTGTAAATCTGTGTCATAAATCAGAAACCAGAGACCGGAAACAATGTCTAGCCAATTCCAATAAATCGTGCACAAAGTATCGACGACTCGTTAATAAAACATGGAGCACAGACAATTTCCATCTCGATCAGACGTAAATCGTTCAGCGAGGCACAAAGTTCTCGCATGATTGTTCCCGAAAGGAGCGTAACATCTCACGTGCCAATTAGGCATATTTACAACCCTGTTTACCCACCAGGAATTTTCGAATCGCGACAAAATCTTGTGCCAGTGGCCAAGATCGTTTCATTCCAACTTGTGTGTAACGAACGGCCTCCGCGCGTAATGCACGGAAGAAGAAAGGGCAAGAGAGCAAGAGAGCAAGAGAGAGAGAGAGAGAGAGAGTAATGGAAATCCCTCGTTTTTGCCAGAGTGATAAATTCGTACGGCGATATCTGATCCAAGTTGCGGCATAATATTTCGTACGAATTTCCGCGAAAGTGTAATCCGGTGTAGAGTATGGGGGTTTCCAACATGTTGCGCACCCTGAAACCGCTGAATAGAGACAGATAACCCGGCATTGTACAGCAACAGGTTGCTCGTGTTTTCTCTTCTCTCCGACCAGCCGGAGATCCCTCGATCTAGGACAACCCTCTCCTCATCTTCGCTCGTTCGCCTCCAAGGGAAATTGTCGCCCGACAGCCCGTTTTTCTTCTTTTTCAAACACTGGACCGGTGAACGACTTGTCTTTCTCCATTCTTCCTTCGCTCGTTCCTCCTCCTTCTTTTCTTCCTCCTTGCCTTTTTTTTTCTTCCCCCTTTTATCTATACGTAACCATCTTGCATCTTTCCTCGTTGCTCTCATTTTTTTTAGGATTTATTTTATTTTACGCGAGTTATTTTATTTTTCGCGTTTCGTTTCGCGGATTATTCGAGTTTTCAGTTTTCCAGTCGCTTTTTTTTAATTGTCGGCGAGTGAAACGATGATGCAGTTGGAAAAAGTTATTGTAATTGTAGCAATGATGATGTGGTGATGATGTGGAGAAGAGAAAGAAATTATTATTTATAAGAAAACTGGTTGATCCCGATAATTTCGATGATACGGTTTCAAGGCCAACATTTCGAGTGATTTTAAAAAATATACGGAAGAATATTTTTAAATTTTCGTATTTGTTAAAACTTGAGATATAAATTTTGAGAGAATTTTAATAGAACCGTACGAACGAAACGAAGACAATTCCTTGTAGAGCCTTCTTTGATATTTATCTCCCCGTAGATCTTGATTTCGATTTCGTTGCGATGCTCCCCCAGTAGGATATCTTTGCCATAGGGTCAAGGACACTGCGGTGAACTCGGATCGAAGTCCTTAAAGGGGAGAGAGAGTTCTTCTTCACAGAAGGAATAAACGAATACAAATGTTCTTCCACTTAAGAAACTTATCTTCCTTGTACGCGAGAACGCGATTGTTTATCATAAAATTTCTTCTTTTTCTTTTTTCATCACTCGTGCAAAATAATTTCTGTCAAATTTTTTTCTTTTCCTAACGGATAGATTCTAGAATAGAAATCAAGAAAAATCAATCAAGTAAATTACTTTCCAATTCAAATTTTATTCGTCAAATACGAAGAAATTTATATCGTTATATATTAAAAATCCAAAGAATATTTTTATTTCTTTTTTTTTTTTTTTTTAAACAATAAACTGTTAGTATTTAAAAGGTATCGAACGTATACGTATCAGCAACACACCTGTTGAAACAAATTATCGCACGAAGAACGCGGAACGAATAGCGCAAAAAGGAGAGTTTCCCCAATTACGAGATAAAAACGACGACGATCGTACCATTTTACGCATTTTCTTCTCTTATTGTGGAACAAGCGGAATAATAAGCTGAAAAATTAACAGATCGTTAAACATGAAAACAACTGGAAGTTAAAACGTAGCAATTAGTCCCTCGCGAGCACCATCATTTTCATCATTCATCATTCTGACTCATCTAATTCGTTGATTCTTTTTTTTGCCCGTCTCCGTTCCCTAATCAGAGATTTCTCTTTGTTGAAAATTTTGTCCCCTTTTGTCCATAATACATCGATCCAATCGATCTCTATTTGTTCGAGAGAAAATAGAAATGGATGGAAAACGAAACGAAAAACAAAGACAAAAAAGAGAGAGAGAGAGAGAGAGAAAATAAGTAAAGGAGAAAATGAATTGTAGCCGAGGTTACGATGCACTGCGAGGGGGAAAAAGCCAGAGGTAAAAAGTTCAAAGTTACATACGCCGTTGCGGTTTGATCGTTAGAGTTAATTGCCGGTGGTTTTGTTTATTTGCATTTTACAAGTTGGTATTGGGAGATTTATGATCCTTGACGAATGGCTTTTTTTTTTTTTTTAAGGAAACGTATATATGTGCTTATATGATTCACTGTGGATAAAGGAAATTGGGATGAAACGGAGATTTAAAGAATACGATTTTATAAAATTGTTAACAAAATGGGAAAGATTAATTTTTTTGTTTTTTCAAGATAATTGA
The DNA here is from genome assembly GCF_000469605.1 of Apis dorsata. Taxonomy (NCBI): domain Eukaryota; kingdom Metazoa; phylum Arthropoda; class Insecta; order Hymenoptera; family Apidae; genus Apis; species Apis dorsata. The sequence continues at coordinate 729,977 of NW_006263478.1, forward strand.
TTAATTATTTTTTAACATCAATGGAATGCAAATCAATTTCGAATGAATGAATAGTTTTCTGGAAAAGGATTATAAATATTTAACAAAGATAGCATAACGTTTTAAAACACGACGGATAGGAATATTTACAAAAAATTTCTTCTCTTTGATTCTCATTTCACAATTCGATATGTTTTAACTTACCAATAGAACACGAAACGCGTGTATTTTATACGATTCAAAATTATATCGATCAATAATAATCAATGAGAGTAAAAATGGATCGAAAACATTGTACTTACAACATTGTAATTATTCAACAATTTTTTCTAATATAAATATTTTTATCGTATTCTTATCACTATCTTTTCATTAGATAAAAAAAAAAAACATTTGTTTAATCGATGCACAAAAAAAGAATTATAAAGTTACACGCAAAAAAGTCGAGGATGGCTTTTTTCTTTCTTTCTTTGTTCGTTTCTGTTCTCTTCTTTCTCCCTCCCTCTTTCCCCTTATTTCATAAAATAAAAATGAGAGAAAGAGAGAAAGTTCTTTCCATTCACGATTAAAAAAAAAAAAAGAAAGAAAAAAAAGGTTATTATCGAGTTACTGATATACGACGACCGATGATAATTCGAGATACGGTTAAAAGCGGCTTCGCCATGGAAGCGATGGAACTTAACTTCACGGCTCGAAGTCATCGTGGATAGCTCCTCCGATCTGTTATCAGGAAATTAAGGTTTCCTACGTCTACGTTCCTTTTAATTCCTCGGCCAGGATTTCTCGCGGCCGCCTCACTCGCAGTGTACGTGGAAATTAACGCCGCGGCGTGCGAAGAACCACCCCGTGTGATTAAGTTCTCCAAGATGAGGTTGATGTACTCTCAGCTCTCGCAAAATTATCGTCTCTTGCTTGCAATTGTAATTTTAATTTCAATTTTACGTTTCTATATCCTGCGCACATTCTCCTCTCCATTCCAATGGACCACTTATTAAAAACCTTAAACATTTTCCTTTTTATATCCGTCGTTTTATTAACCACCATCCCGCCGTATAAAATCTTGCTTTAATTAATTAATTGATTAAAGACGAGAGTAGAGAGTAGGATAACTTTCAATCCAATAAAATTGATGTTAACTTGTGTCGAAAATTGGAAAGTTGTTTCTATATTCATTTTGATTCATTTATACGTTCGAAGGACCACGACAGGAGTCTTCTTCTTTCTGGGTTCCAAGAACCCAGAAGAATGAATCGCTTATCTGGTTTTTGGTTATTTTGATCAAAAGGGAAGGTCGGTCTTTCGAAGTAATTTTCACTGGTTAAAATTATCGTTTTCTGTCTTTTATTTTATTCTGTCAGAAAAATTCACTTGGTGTATTTAGTTTGTTTATAATATGATATATTTATTCGTCTGATTAAAAACGAAGGAGGGGGAAAAAATTATCTCTCGAGGAGGGAAACGCAGGCGATCCTCGGGTCCTTGCACGCGGCATCCGTCAATGGAAGCGTGTTACGGTTGTATGCAAAAGAGGGGGCGCCATGAAATCGAATTGGATCAGCCCACTTCAGACGGAATGAAATCGCGGCGCGAATAAGCCTCTTAATAAAATGAGGGATTGATTGCTCGACGCTGTTCGCGTCGATGACGACGTCCTCGTCATTTGCATGCTTTTACACACTGTGATTGGACGACAGTGATTCGTATTTTTCTTTTTTTTTGTTCTTCTTCTTCTTCTTATTATTATTATTATTCGTTATTCGTCGAGAAGATTGTTGTACTCTTTGCTCTTTTAACGAAGTACGTTTCATTTTGAGTGCGTTGGTCTCTTAATGTATCTCTCTTCTCGTTGGTTATCGCTACTTTTTCACGTTTTATTATAATCTGCCGTTCGAAACTTTCGTGCGAATCGTTAAAAGAAGAAGAAAAAAATGAATCGAATCGCTTATCTGGTTTTTGGTCAAAAGGAAAGCTTGGTCTTTCGAAGTAATTTTCATTGATTAAAATTATCGTTTTCTGTCTTTTATTTTATTTCTGTCAGAAAAATTCACTTGGTGTATTTAGTTTATTTATAATATGATATATTTATTCGTCTGATTAAAAAAAAGAGAGAGAAAAGTTTTAACGTTGGATTCGGAACAAATTTCGTTAAGTATTTTTTTCTAAAATGGAATTACGTTTATTTTAACGTAAACGTGTGCTTAAAACTGGTGCACAAGTTGAATTTAATTGGTTTCATTTAATTGGTTATCAGGTACTCCTATGAAACAATGACGATAGATATCGAGAAAAAAGTATAATCGAAACGAACATTAAGTAGAGCATTATTTACTTTTGCTCGTACCACGTGTCACGTGTGTTTGATTAAAAATTTTCCTCGAAATTGATATTGTTATTTTCCTGCAATCTCAACGTATATATTACTCTTTCATTAAAAAGTACAGTGGAAAAGTGAATAAGCGTACAAGTAAATTTTTCTTAAAACGAGATAAGCAATAAATAACTCCCTTCTTTTTTCAATTTAATATTTTAAAAAAAAAATGTATTTAGATTGTATACAAATATACATCACACGTTTTTCCTATATTTAAATACACAATTTTCGTTAACCATTGTACCTTCAAGTTTATTCATATCCTAAAAAGACATCTCTATATATATCCATCCATTTAATTGAACAACGTCGTTAATAACATTATTATTAATCCGTTCCGTTTTTTTCTTTCGACTCGAAACATCTTTCGAGATTCTCTCTAGCCTCTTCTGCCTCTGTTCTCCGAATCTCTCTCGCTCCGCTCTGTTCTTCCCTCTCGCTTCGACCCGCGTCCACTCGCCGTGTGCCATCTCTCTCTCTCTCTCTCTCTTTCTTTCTCTCTCTCGCCTCTCCTCGCTCGAGAGATCCGTTTGGGTCGACGGCCTGAATCTTTCGATCGGGCGAAAATAGATCCAGAAGTGCTCTTCGTCAACTGTATATCGCCACGACATCGGTACGCGGCTCCACCGTGTTCGGACAAACGCGAAAAAATAGAGGCGGTATCACGCGTTCCCGATCGCGACAACCGTCTCCAGAACCATCGTTCTGGAACTCGTTTCTCTTGTCGTACACTTCGTCAAACGTACTTCAACGTACTTTCAGCCAATAATCAACGGGCCGGTGGAAATCGATTCGCCATTTTTAAAAAAAGAAAAATTGAAAGAGAAACTTTTTAACGCTTTTTAACTGTATTTATAATTTTATCGATATTATCGATTCGTTCAGATTGAATATGAAACGCGATTAACATTTTCCAACACTTGACACAAAGTGTATGAAACAGAAAGAATTAAATCAAATTTTTATTCCAACCGATTATTCCACGTATATATAATAATTAATTACATTTTTTTTGGCAATCGTGCAATTATTTAATTTTCTTTCATACTCCCTCAAATCAACAACGGACAATTTCAAAAACTCTTCGCCGAATAAAAATTCACTCGCGTACTCGGATTAACAATCGTTTATTCAGATCATCCGGGCTGGAATTCCCTCAGGTCTCCTCGACTCGCTTGACGCGATCTTGGACGACTTGGATATTATGAAAGCGACTATTGAAGATCGCAGGAACGAATCGCGTCTATCTATCGCGCGTAAACGTTGCGCGCGCGCGCACACACACACACGCGTACGGCCACCGGTTATTATTTCAGACAGAGCGCGAGAGGCGTTTCTTTGGCCTGGAGGAATGCAACATACGTTCACTTTCATAAATTCGTGTTTAACCGATCCCCCGCGCGAAACGCGTTTCAGCTATACGAATGAATTCCGAGCGATCCACGGGAGATCGAGACCGAAAATAATTTCGATCACTTGTTCCACGTAAACTGGCGAGTTTCCACCTTCGATTCGAACGAGATTGGATCGCGTTAAAAAAGAAAGACCTGATTTACTGAGAGTGTATAGGATTATAGGATATCCAAGTTGCGTCGATCTTCGACGGATTTATCCGGTTTTGCGCGAGAGATACAGAGTCGGCGCTATGAAATATATATTGGAGGAAGTTGACTGGAGGAAAGTTCCTCTTTGGAAGGAGAAAGCTGATCGTGGAATCGGTTTCTTTCTCTTTCTCTTTTTTTTTTTTTTTGTCGTTTTATCAAATTCAAGATTGCACGGATTTTAACTTCGTTTCAAGGAGAGCGAGGTTGAAGAGAAATTCGGATGTCAATGATAATTCTGTGAAATTAATTATATTTATTATTAAAATATATATTTTTTTCTGTTCGATGATAGGAATTTCTCAAAAATCTTGATATTAAAAGAAGTTTTATTATCTTCTATATTATTTTAAATTTCCTGGAATTGTAATATATGACGAATAATATTAAAACAATTTTAATGTCACACTAGACTTTTTATACAAAATTTTTATTTTAACACTGTTAAAGAAATGGAGTTTAAATAGAGATTTGCTCGGATACTCTACGCATAAACAATCTAAGAAATAAGAAGAAAGAAGGAAAAATTGAAATGGAACAAAAAAGAAAAATTACGAAATTAATTACAAAATAACGATGACACAACGGAATAAAAGTGTTGCGTTAATACGAGGCCATCTGTCAAAGTTCGCAAACCCTTCCAAGAAATTCGCTCTCACGATTCATCCGTATCACAGCTCTCCTTCTCACAGTTCTGCCGGGCCTCTCGAGTGTTTCAATCGGCGTCGATAGAAACGGTTGGCGCCAATCGGGTGGTGCATAAACCGCCGTGCGTAAAACCTGACTTCTCCCGTTCCACTTGGATCCACACCGGATCCGCCGATGCGGATAAAGCCGAAGCGTTCACGAGAGAGTTGCAAGAAGGCCAGAAAGACCCTTGTTGGAAAATTTTTTAATCGCGGCAGCACGCGATCGATCCTTCTTCCCCCCCCTCTTTAACGATATTAACGAGATTTCAGATATTGAGAACGATGTTTGTGTTGCATCGACAAGGGGGGATATCTTCGACGAGAGGAGAAAGGGTGTGGTTCTACGATCCACAAACGAATGAAACTATCGACCTGTAACGTGTCATTAAGTAATACGTTATAAATGGATGATTAGAGGCGAAGGGATATGATGAAAATAAATATATATATATATATGAGGAAGATGATGGGACTGTCGAATGGGATGTTGTCGGTATTATTATCTTATAATAGTATTGTTTATGATATTGTTCTTTATTTGTTTATTATATGTTGTCGAAATGAAAATAAGCAGATAAATATGTGCATATAGAAATGGTTGTTTATAATATTTTTTTTCTTCTTCTTTACATTACTATTTATCAGTGTTATCTATATTATTGTGTTATTTTTAAATTTTATTTTTATTAAGATTTTTTTGAAATAATATCTTTCGTCAAATTCGGATTTAATTTTTTATTTTTTTCAATTGATCATGTAAAAATCGTGATAACGAGAGAAACATAAAACGATACTTCGAGCAATTCGTTTGATTGATTCGAATCAAGTGGTGACAAATGATCATTTAATTTAGATTGATATTCGTGTTAGTGAATATTACGCGATTAGATTATTTTATAAAATGGAAAGCAACATGTTTTATTACATGTTGTCGAGTTTAAAGTTTAAAAAGTTTCCATTCCTTCGAAATTATTTTTATAATGTGAAGTTTTAATTCAATAAATTAATCGACTCTAATTCTTTGAAGATTAAACAAATCGCCAAGATACAAAATATAATCGATCGAAATTTAAAAGCGACGTGAAACAAATGGAACAAGAAAGAACAAAAGGAAAAGATTTCGTCTCTCGTATCGCACAGGAAGCTCATTTGAATTGAATATTTTTTTTCCCGGTAACTAGTATTCCGCTCTTCCTCTCTCTCCAGAAACGCGTGTAATCGAATTTCCTAGAGATGTTTACGCTCACAATCTTGCTTGATAATTAATTAACTCGATAAATCCGTCAATTCACCTCAAAACTAATGAAAGGAATAATACCGATACTATAAATACCGGTTGATTGACCGGGAATAAAAATACCGCTACTCGATATTTTATAGATGATAGGCGACTATTGTATCGTTGATATAATCATTCCTAGATAATCTAATCGATTAATGTAAAATTAACGATAAGAATGAAGAAATTGTATACAATACGATTGTCTTCTTTCCATAAACAAGTCAACAATTATTATCACGTAACAGATTTGACGATGTTGAGCACGTACTTTTTTTTTATTAAATCCAAATCATAAATTTCGAGGATTGTTTTCGGAAAAAAATATACATTTTCCATGCTTTCGACGAATAATTATACATTGAACAGTTTAATTATTCGTTACAATGGAATATCATTATTTTAAAAAATATATCGACTTTGATTTCAATTTTCTTTTTTTTTCTTTTTTTTTTTTTTTGCATTAAATTGAATCGATATAAAAAAGATCAGTGGTTCGCTCTTATGAATGGCGAGGAAGAGAGAGAGAGAGAGAGAGAGAGAAGGAAGGAGAACCTCTTTCGTTAATCTCGTGGTGGCGATTGAGTTTCCTTGCTGTCCTCGGTCAGATATCTCCCAGGATCCTCTCTCTCGACCATGTGTTCCTCTCACGGTGTCTGAAAGCCATTTCGTGCGTGCAATAATAAGATAGCCGGTGCTCACACAAACGCATCCTTTGCCTTTCAGAAGCCTTTTTATCCTTTAGCCGATTGCACGTCCCTCCTCTGGCGGCAGATAACCGACGATGATAAAAGAAAACATCGAACGTATCGGCGTTTTCGTATAATTTGGCTGGCTCGATGTAATCGTAGTGGTGTAAATTACAATTTTATAAGTTCGATCCTTTCTTTTTTTTTTTATTATAATCATTATTATTAATCGCTCGTGACAATAATATATATGTAAAATCATTATATATTTAATTTTTTTCCAAAATTGAATCTTGATCGATCCATTTAAATTCTTTAATTGTTTAATTTATTTTTAAAAAATTATTAAAAAAAAAAAAAAAAGAAGAAGAATCGCC
>NW_006263478.1:737167-747165 GCF_000469605.1 Apis dorsata
CGAATTTGAAGAATCGCGCGCTTCCTTGAAGCGCCTCTTTCCGCGATGAGAATCGTGTGGGAGGGACCGTATTTGGACTCTGGTAGGCAGACATTGCGTATCGCTTTTACGTTCAGGTCGGGTGTGTGGGGTAGAAGCGCGCGGAGAGATAGGGAGAACAAGTGGGAGAGACTGTAAAACAATCGGCAGCGTGTACTTGTTGGTGGGGTGATGCGAGTAGATAGAGGACTTAGGTAAAAAAAACTTGGGAATTAAATTCGCGCACGCGTGACAGCAGCCTCGTACCGTTTATGCGTGCTAATTGCAAATGTTCCAAGTTTTTCGCGATAGAATGTGTAGATATTAGATATTAGATAATGGAAAAATATCTACTTTACAAGATTTTATAATCCTTGTAAAGAGAAGAGAAATGTAAGAGGTGAATTTATCGTTTTGTAACTTTTTCTTCTTCTTCTTTTTTTTTTTCTTTTTCTTTTTTATTTCGGTGGAGAGCTGTTCGAGATATTTCGAAAAGGGGGGGATATTTGAGAAACGAAATTCGTTGAAAGAAGGATGGTTGGTGATGTAGATGTGTTTGATTGGTACGGATACTTAATATTTTGCAATGAACATGAGCAGTTGGATTTGAATTATTCAGGAAAGTTTCTTCGCAGGAAACGTTGCTGAAGAATCCCTTTTTTTTTTCTTTTTTTTTTTTTCATTCGTACGGCATCTGATATGGTACGATGAGTAACGAAAAAAAGTTTTTAGCCGGGGATTCCGTCCTTTTGGTGTATTTGTTGTACCAAAATGTTTAAAATAATGTTTAAAATAATTAAGGAAAAATTGCGACATTTGGTTTTTCCAAGAACCATCTTGCATGTTAGATTTCTGTTTATTTCACGATGATTATTGACTATACGGGGGAATAAAACGTCGCTCGAGAAGAATTTCAATCTTGTTTGCTATTCAATATATCTTATCGAAACATTATTTTCTTCACTCTATTTAACATCTAGTATGTCGTAATTGATCTTTGGATAAAACTTGTTCAACAATTTTTCAACCTTATTTTCACGATCATCTAGAATACTTCTGTGTATTATTACACATTATAGATATTTTCAAAAAGATATTCAAAATGAAATTTCCAAACGAATCCAAGAAAACATCGGTGGTGCATTGAATGTATTAAGATAATTGATACAATTTATTTTTTTTCCCCTTCCCTTCGTTCATAAATCTCATCATCAATGTGTCCTTCTTAATTATTCCTCTCGATGCGTATCCGAAAAAGAATGAAACTGTGCGATGCATTAATTACAACGATAAGGACAGCCGCTCCCCGACATGGATGGTATATAACGATAGTATCGTGATACGATAATAATAAGGAATAAAAGTAACTCGAACGGTAGTACTCGAGTGAATTTATGCCATCGATTACTATCTCGATCTATTATTCTCGCTTCTTATAATAACCCACGGATTTTTATTATTTTATTATACGGCCGGACCAAGATAGATGCATATCGCTTATTAATCCGCTTAAAGTAGCGTTCTGCTCGGATCGTTTCGCCGCAATAATCAACATTCAGAACGTAATGCCGGAAGAATTATGAAAGGTCGTAAACTAATTTCTTCGTAATCACTATTATCGTATCTAAGGCAATAAAGATCCGTTTATCATATCGCTTATTTACTACTAGCAACAATGATATATAACAAAAATCACGATTTTAGAATGAAGTGAAACGAGTATATGAAACGTTTTCATCATCTTCTCTTCGCGAGAATCGAAAATTGAAAAGAAAATTCATTTGTAAAATTCTCTTCGAGGAAAGAGTAAAAGATAAAAATTATTTTTCTCTCTCTGATTGAAATACAGAATGTGATCGTTCGTTCTAAAGTTCTTTTAATTTTATTACAAAGGAGGGGGGAGGAGAGTTAAATATCCATTATACGTTGCACAGATCGTTTCATATTGCTTACAAGAAGCTTCTGCAACGTTTCTCGTGGCGCTTCGTTTCACCGGCAATAATCGGGTACACGTGGTCCGCCAACGTGGTCATACAGGAATTCCTGGCTTCAGGAGAACGTGTGGCCCGATGCGGTTTGCGTTCTTATAAACATTCGCGATTCTTGGATTTTGGTACCGTTTTAAAGTGGGCAAACTTACGGTGTTTATGTCTGGAACGTTCGAATCGGGACAAAGAAAGGGATCCTTAGCGAAAAGAATTCCTCCCAGCATTCCTTTAATGTTTCAAATTTGATTGGAATTTTTTCGAGTTATATAAAAAGCTTCTTTGTATCTTTATTCTACTTACGAAAGTGAAATGATCGCTTATCGAAGTGAAATATTTTTATAATAATGTTTTTATAGGGGGTGAAAAGCAAATTTACGAACATTATTTAAATTTAAATTTCAAAAATAAATTCACCATTCGTATTTCGCACGATTGAAGAGAGAATGAACAGAAAGGAAAATTCTCGTCGTCGTGATACGATTCTTCTTTTCGCATAGCTTGACTGAAAATAGACAAGCATTCCTGTCGTGCGCGATGCACGTTCATAACGTCTGCATAAAGAGCATATATACCGCATGATACGCGTGTCGCACGCGAATACACGCGAAAAAGGGAGGGAAAAGAAAAAAATATGAAGGTCGTTCGCAGGAATTCCAAAGGTGCAATGACACTGTCGCGGAACCTAAGGATCGATAGGTTTGTTTTGAAAGCTGCTATTCACCGCGTAGACCGCGACCAATGAACTGGAATGTATGAACGATATTTGGCTTGACCAGTTCTTTAAGTGGATTTTATGATCCTCGTCGAACAATGCCCCTAAAAATGATCTTCTCGATGTATCTCGGTCTTCTCGAGTTTTATTTAAGGTAAATGAGCGCGATTGTGAAATCTTTGATAGAGATATCACGAGAATTTATTAGGTTGATGCGTTAGAATAAACGAACGGTTCAGTGGAAAAGTGATCGAGTTCAGTTTTGTATTCATATATCTAGGGATCCCTAGATAAATCTTCGTTTAGGAACATATCTATATTTTCATTTTAATTATGAATTTTATGCAATGTTGAGATAATCCAGACCCCCTAATTTCTAATAAAGTTGTAATTGTCGAAAGATTTATGGAGAAACGTGCTCGTGTATAACAATTTAATGTAATATATTAATGTCTCGATTGCAGTTTTTGCTTTGACAAGTGCAGGATGACGTCAAATTCTGGATATGTGGCACAATTGTTGATGAATTAAATTTCTTGTTTCGTTGATGGTAGGAAAAACGTATCTAGGTTTAAGATAAGTCAAGTGCAATTGATTCTACCTTACTATGCTCGCGTGCAGCCTCAATCTGTCTCAATAAAAATAGTTTTTGTAGTTACAGAAACAAAATAGATCGTTGTATTCGAGGCATTTTATTATTAGTGAAAAAAAGTTTACCAATTGCTTTTTTATATTTATTAAATTCAGACAAATATCCTATCGTATGGTAAAATTAATTAACTTTCGTTATAAATTACTTCGGATTAAAGAATCGAGATAATATTCGAGTCAAGCGCATTTTTTCCGTTTAAAAATCGGATATCGTTATGGGTTAACATTCCATTTCTAATAAATCTGTAACCCGTTCAATACCGTAAAATCCATCTTACTCGTGAATAAACTTGTTACGTTGTCCAATGTAATACCATTCTACAAAGTTGCAAAAGTTGGGCGGGATTTATATCTCATAATTCATTTGCAAAGCGATAAAACGTGACAGTGTCGAAAACATTTTCTTTCAAAGATATGTAACGACTATGTATTAAAAAATATAAAAAGATATTAATTAACTCGTTCGGTATCGCGAATGTAAATAAATTTCTGTCGAGTGTTTCGGTAGTCATTTTTTTTTATCAATTAAAACACCGAATATTAATATAAATTTTTATTACTTCATAAAACGGATAAACTAAATATATATTTTATAATTCTGATTATTATTCTGATATGATTTATAATGAATAATGAATTTCTATAATATTCTATGCAATCATAATTTTGACTTAATCTGTATAAATTATGATATTAATTCAAAAATGAGATAAAATAAAATTGATTTAATATTCGACTTGCAAGTTACACATATTCGTGTGTCTATATTTCTAAAAATTTTTTCATTTATTTAACGTAATTGTATTGCATCTTGTAAATATTTATAGCTCGTTAATATGTAATTAACTAATATATTATGTATACGTAATACATATAATCAGTGAATTACATATAGCTAACTAATATGTAATTAATATTGCATGTATTAGTAATCTATGGATATGCACATAAAAAAAAAATTCCTGTTTCAAGACCTCCCCGTTGTTCACCATGCATACCCAATCATCAAAATTCCAGACAACGTAACAACCAACGCCCCAGAAGAATCTCCATGCGAGACAAGCTAACTCCTCCCCACTAAACGGGGAAACAAGTAACGCAATCATAGGACTTTCGATAGGCGCAACGCATGCGTGGATGCCGTGTGTTTGCATAGGGTTCGCAAAGGAATTGAACAGCGGCGAGTAGGTATGTTATATACACGCGGGAGGTCGTAGAAGGACGTAGAAGAGGTAGAGCACGAAGCAAAGCACGAAGAAAGGAGAAGAAAGGTAGCTTTTCAAAGGAGCGATCGAGTACTCGTAAGGGACCAAAGAACAACAAAGAAAGATCATGTATGAAACTAAAAGAAAAGTAGAGATAGAGAGAAACGACCGATACGATGGAGTAGAATGGAAGAGATACAATGTAAGAGAAAAAAAAAGGATACAAGATGTGAAAGAGAAAGAGAAAAACATATAGAAGTGCAGCTAGCATGGTATAGAACGAGAAAGATAGCGATACGGTGAGTGTTCGAGCATAAGAGGGATAGATAGAAACGAGAGGTTAGGCGGCGCCTGGTATGTGGCGCCTTCACTGGCGTCGGGCCATCTTTTATTCTGCCATTACAAAGCGTCAACACGTATCTTATATAGGCAAGACATGGTTGGAGAGCTTCAGAAACGTTTCTCTAATGTCGTGTATGTGCGTGTGCTTTACACACGCCTCCGCGTAACACTTTATCTCTCTGTCTTTCTTACTCGAGCATGTGTCTCACGCGATACAGACAATAAACTGCACACGCGCATTGTCGTCGTTCCAGCATGTACGCACGAGCGCCGAGACTCTTGACCAGTGAGAGGTTTCCGGAAGATGCTGATGGCAACAGCTACTAAACGCTTCTTCGGTGTGTTTCACTCGTTTAGACTCCATTTTTTTTCTCGATAAATTCGACCGGTTTTATACCGTGGCTATCCGTGTTATCGGACCGCGTTTGATTTTTTTTTTTTTTTTTTTTTTTCCCTCTCTTTCAATCCGACCGTTTCTTTTTCTTGTGTTCAGTGATTTGCGTTCGTTTCGTTGCACCTCCTACTCGTGATTCCTTATCTCGCTGCCGCGGATGCATTTTTCTTGTGAGTCTTCGTTCTTTTGTTGCGCCGTCTTAGCTTCGAGATTACCGGGTTTCGGATCGTTTTAAGTTATTTGTTTCGTCGTAAACGCTTCTTCGGATAGTCGGTTTTTCTTGAGGAGATCTTTGTATCGTTCCTATAATTTTACGATACGGATATCAATGTCTTGATTTGTTTTTTTTTTATTTCTTTCGGTTTGGTAGATTTAACATTATTTCGCTTTTACATTTTATCATATTTCTTCGAATCTTGTCTAAGTTTTATCGTATTAGTTTCATTTATCTTTTCTTCTAAATTTATGTAAAATTGCATATAAAATGATCATCGATTTTAATAGCTTCTCATACATATTTTGTACTTTCAGAGAACTTCTCTTAAGTTTATTTTAATTTTTACATATTTGCTTTTTTATCTTATTCAAACTAAAATTATTTATCCCGTTTGGAATGTAATTTATTCTCACATCTGTTCCTGAATCTATCTTGAATCAACATCAATCTTCGCAATATCATATAACACGTTTAATTTGATTTTGGATCATACACACGTTATTTCAATTTCAATTTTGTAATTCTATGAATGAATGTTATAACTCGATTTTCTACGTCAATCTCGATTTTTTTGAATTTAGTACTCGAATAATTTTCGACAAATTCCTAAATATATAAATCTTATGGTGATTTAAGTTTTAATTGTAATTTTATTTATTTAAATATACATTCAAACTTTAATTCATTTCGATTTAATATAACCGATACGTAGGTATACAGCTTTTTTTAAAATCTAGCGCAAATTAAATTTATCCCAACCCTCTGTTCATGGAACTACGTATGACGTACTGTTACAAATTATGTTCTGGCAACGTCTCGAAGCCATTTCTCTCATCCAAGATTAAATTTTATACATCGTATACGTTTCATTATCTTTGTATAGGTGTGCATTGCATACGCAGTTCTTCATGGAAATCCTCTTGCTTTTCTCTTTCATCCGATGTAATGCTTTTATGTAACATCAAAATTTCTCTCGACCAAAATGATTTGGAAAAAAAAATATATATATATATGGATATATATCAAATTTTTCGTAACAATTTTTTCAAAATTCTTCAAAAGTATTATAATTCTTCCATAAATATAATTTCACTTTAGATTTTAGATTAAATCTAATTTTATAATGTTAAACAAAATAAAAAACAATGACACAAACTTCATAGGGCTATATCGTGTATTTCATGAAAATGACCCATGTTACGTAACACCTACGCAAAAACCGTTTCCTCTTCCGCGTCTATTTCAATATTAATCGTACGAAGCGTTTCTCTCGGTGGTACCATGTACACGATCAACATGGAAGGTAACGACGAGCATTATCTTAGCTCGCGATACTAGAATCGAGAGTTTAATGGTGGCCCATGTGAAAGAAACCTTTGTAGTTGTAATAAACGTTCATGAATCATCGAGAACCAATTAGTATCCGAATCAATGCTGCGAATCAAGTCCCTTGCATGACTTCTATTTTTAGCAGCCATAAATAAGTACAATAATGTTCACCGATACACGGACCTAAGTGCAACAGATTTGTCCTAGATTTTCATTTAAAATTAGCGTAAGAAATGATTATTTAAGATAATCGGTTGAATTGTTGGAAAAATAACGACGTCTCCAATTATAATTCTCATTTCGTGTGCAATCTTCCTAATTAATTTCCACTATTCATTTCTTTCGCGCCCTTCTGTACACGTCATAAATCAATTTTTTTTTTTTTTTTTTTTTTAAAAAATTTTTCCCCCCCGCCTTTTTTTTAACCCCCCCATTTTGAAAAAATTTAGTTCCTCTTTTTTTGGCGGCAAGTTTTAAAAAAAATTTTTATTAAAAAAAAAAAAAAATTTTTTTTTTTTTTTTTTTTTTAATACAAATTTTCATTGAACGATTCGCGTCAATAAACGGAGCTATCAATTTTACCAAATTGGCAGTCGTAACAAAGTGACCGTGGCAAAATTTCCACCTCACATCCAATTCGATCCGAACATCACGCGACAAAAAGCACATCGAGCTCGAAGCGTGAAACGAGCGCGAGCTCCAACGATCCGGGCCACCACCGTCACGAAATGGAAAAGCTAAAAGCGTCGCGTGAAAACGCGTTTCCCACCCAGGAAGCGTGCATTGTATATACCGTATTCTAGTTTAATGTTTCGCCGTCGTTAGGATCGATAGAAACAGCTGCGAAGGCGAAAAACGTTTGTGTCGATCGCGGGATGATCGCGTGGCCACACGAGTGGTCGACCGACAGGTGACCTCGTCAACGAGTCGCCAGTTCGAGGACGAATGTCTTAACCCTTTAACCAGCATGCCACCCATTGTGTAACATATCGATATTTTGTATTTTGCCTGGATCCATGAAACGAATCAATATTTTTTTTTTTTTTTTTTGTTATTTTGCTACAATTTTTGAATAGAATTTATTTTAGAAAATTTTTCAATGCGTTGCGGTGACCGGTGTCCGACAATTGCGAAATTATCCACTTAATAATACTTGTACTCGTCCGAGTAACGATGAAATACGTACAAATAATCGGAGTTTAGCAGAATATTTTAGTATTGTATTACGTTGAGATATACGTGTTAGCTGCATTACCAGAGCTACTCGTGTTTCTCATATTTATCATACTTTAACGATCGCGTACAAATGGAAAATAACTATTCAATATACGTTCCATAAATATTATATACAAAATATTTGAAAAATTACACGAATATCGTTGCTTATCAAACGTGAGTATTTATCTTTATTTAATAAAGTAAAAAATTTCCAATAATAATAAAATATCGTAAATTCAATGTCTTATCATAATTGAAAGTAATTTTAATTTTTTCAAGCTATCAGATGATCGTTAAAATTTTGTTAGATAAAGACTAATGAGTAAAAGAATAAGTTATATAAAAATCAGTCAAGAGTATTTAAATGATACTACGTAAAATATTATATGATATTTAATGATTAAAAATCCTTAATACTTTTAAGAATTCTTAAGTATATAAATAGTTCTATATAAATGGAATTAATTCGAATAGCATTCAGTCTGATATTAATAAATGCTCCCTACTAATCACGATTACGGACGATAGAGTCTCAGGAATGCCGCGTGTCCTGGAAAATAACGTTTATGCAAATTAAAAACGTTCCATGGTCGGAGGTCTTGGTCCCTTGAGGACTCGCCTCAAGGCTATCCAGGCTAGTTTCATATCTTACTCCGTTGTCATCTAGTTTCTCCTAGTTTCCGATTACGTATGATCACTATGAAAACGATTCTTGGTTTACCTGCTAACACGACTGGCAAAGATTGATCGATTTACGAATGAATTGGAAATAAGAACGCAATTTTATTAACTATACATCAAAATATACTATACTTTTGTCGTGCAACAGTTAGTTAAGAATCTTTTTTTTTATTTTCCTGTCTATTCTTGGTGATACATTGGTCGTTAACGATGTGTCCATTTATTTTTTTTTTCTTGTTTCTTTAGAAATGTTTTTAAATTAGACCAAGATCAATTTGTTTTTTAGTTACTTTTCTTTGATCTTTGAAAATATATATTTTTTTGAAGGAAAAAGGAGAAAATAAAATATACCAAAAAAGTAATGGTTATCGATAATGTTTGTGTATAAAAATTTTTCTAAAATTTTTATATTATAGAATTTGATATTGTTAATCGAAAATTCAAGTTAAAAACTTGTACGATAATTAGTTAGTGAAATACTTTTATCGTACTTTTATCGCGAGAATAATAAATAGTTGCAAATTAATAACGTAGAATGGTTACTGCAATTCTAATTAAATGAATGTTTAACGACTTCTAGTCGTTCACTCGTAATATCAATTCAAGCCAGAAACTATGGCTAGCAACTACGTTATATCTATATGTTATAGTGCAATTCGATCGTATCATTCCACCAGTTATGAATCATTTCTACACAGGAATCTCAATTACGATATTAACCTACATATTATTTCTTAATTCTAATCTATGTCTCAATTAATATTAAATATAGTTTAATATATTGTACATATTTCAATTTCTATCCAATAATTGATCTTTAATGTTTTTATAAATTTTTTTTTTTTAAATTTTGTGAGGCCATTAAATTTCGAATAAACTTAATTATTGTACATTTAATGATTATTAGGAGATTGTATAAATAGATGAATTGTTGCAATTTCTGCGAATTCGTCCTGTGATATTTCAATTAAATAAAACTATTACCTAAGAGACTATTTTAAAATATACCGCTCAGAACAATTAATATGTCACGTTTCTAGATAATTTTGGAGGATGAACATCAGAGTAGTTGGCATAATAGTAAATTTATTTTTACCTTTAATACCAGTCTAATATTTCAATTTCTAATATTTAATTCATCGCACAATAGATTTTTCTTCGCATAATCATCTCTTACAATTACTCAACTTATTCTTGATCGTTGCATCTTAAACCTAACCTAACTAAAAAAAAAAAAAAAAAA
>NW_006263478.1:747368-753442 GCF_000469605.1 Apis dorsata
TATCTAAAAATTTCATACACAATTACGTCTCTATATATTATTATTATATTATTATAAAACAATTTTATTTCTAATTTAAGTCTTCTCAAATAAATTCTCATTTATTGAATTTCTCAAAATCTCATCGAAGTAAAACATCGTCGAATGTTCCTACTTTCTAGCCTCCGTCGTCCCATCGTCGACAATGGAAGAAAGACAAGACCTCGAAAAAAAGGATTAACAAGAAATGGTCTTAATTACACTTAGGCGACGGTTAATTTTAGAAAGGCGCGGGCCAAACAAACCGAGAATGGTGTTGCATGGCAGTGTGCCCCGGCTTGATTCGTCACTGGCTGCAACATAGGCGCCACTGGCCGCGTGTACATCGGCTGTTATCGCGGGTAAACACCGGTTGGCTCTAAAACCCTCTCTCGACGTGGTTCCTATCGCTCGGTCTCGCCTCGGCTGTTCAATTAAATGCACCCACACGTGCACCATATACGCGTAACGTGCTCGTACACACGGAAGAAATTCTCCTTGCAAGGTGACCGACTGATTTTCCTGGTAATATCGTGTATCCGAAGAAACTGACCTCTTTCATAAGAGCGAGAAGTTTACCGTGTGCTTTACTTACGTTTTCAAATTGTTATGAATACGATTGCATATGGTTGGTAGATGTTTGAACGAATTTTTCTTTTTTTTTTTTCTTTCTTTATCTTTATTCCTTCCGATCTTTTAAATATTAAGATTAGAATTACACGCTAGTTCTTTTGAAAACAATCGTTTCAAATTTTCGAGATTTATTGCGATTTATTTTCTAATCTCCGATGTTTATTGTAGATTTATTTTTTAATCTCTTTCAGATTGAAATTGTTACACGTGGATCGTTAAATGTTCATCTATATCTATAAAAATACAAAAAAATTGTAATATGTGGGATGTAAATCGAAGAATTATTTTTAAAAGTAATTATTATTACAAAATTAATATCCGTTTATGTTAAGTATTTTTCAAAACTTGACATCTTTTCATCGAATTCAAAATAAAAAAAATCTCAATTATCACTCGAATCATACAATATTAAATCAAGAAATCCACTTATTTTATCATATCGAGTCACGAGCGATAGATTTCAAGTTCCACGAATTTTTCACGATAATATATCAAAAAGCTCAACTCTGGACGCCATCTTATCGCGTCAAGTTTACAGTAAACGAATCTCAATTTCAACTAAAATTTCAACAAAAAAGATATACCAAATAATCCAACACTTTCAACGTCATCTTATCGTATCTAATTTAAATTTAAAAAAAAAAAAAATCTTGAGGAAAAACTCTCATTCCAAATATTGATGAAAACTTCGCGATAATAGAACATGGAATATCTCCACAGTTTTTGATACAGCCTGTATAGAGGCGCAGAGCCGGCAAACAGGCACGTAGATCGAAAGGCAAACAATCAGAAGTTTACCGTCGGTGGCCGGCTTTCTCGTGCGCTACGCGTGTCGTTAGGTATGCGACACGTATGGTATACCTACACCGAGGCGCACGGTCGTAGAAAGGCCGTTTGAAGGACAAGGGTCATGTCTGACGCCGATATACATATATATAGGCGACACGGCCACTGCCTTTACTGCTTTACCTTTACTACCACGCGACCGACCACATGTGCGTGCGCCTTTCTGCCTTCTGCCGCACTCTTGTTCCAGCTGCACTGCCATACGTCACGCTGGAATGGTCCTGCGAGATCTTTTCACGGATATTAAAGATAAAAAAGGAAAGAAAGAAAGTTTTACTCTTGATAATTGGAATTTAACGATCGGCTCGTTTGAGAGGAGAATTATTTTTCTTGCAAGTTTAAACCGAGGTAAGAGTGACATTTTTTTGTGATTTAATAAGTATTTATACAATAATTAAAACGAAAGAATTTCGAATTTGGACAGACGTTTGAAGACGTTCGAATTATTACTTCTTATTTGATATTTCGAATTCTGTCGTGTGATTCGCGCTTTATTTTAAGTTCTCCTTATTTTTTGAAACTAATTTCTCTTGCCAATATAGATAATCAGATCATAATTGTCAATGTAAATAATCAAATTTCAAATTTACCGCCTTTAAGATCTCGTACTAGAGATACTAGGGATTTTCTAGGAATATTAAAAATACCATTTCTACGATTATTATAATGGAGAATAACTTTCCTAATTTCCTCCAAACATCGCGAATCTCGATCCATTTCGCTCGTGAATCTTGAAGGAAAAAAAAAATCAGGCAGGAGGAAAGTTAAAATCCTAACCTCAAACGCTCAATTTCAAGAGAGAATTTCGAGCGGAAAGAGATGCCTCTCGTGTATTTACGATACGCGTTATCGCTTGAAACAACACACCACCACTATTAATAACAATTATATATCAGCAGGCCAGTAATGCTATTTTCTTTCGCATTCTCGCGATTCTTTCGTTCCTGATAGCGGCGCGTGCGCCGACTACGCACCGCGATCGCACGCACCGTGTGCATCGTGCGTGCGTACACGCGCCTTCTCTATCGCGGGTGCACCTACATACGTAACGTAGTTAGCCGGCTTGGCCGTGCCAAGGTTGGGAACCTTATCTAAGAGCTCAGGGTGTTTGACCCAACTGGGAAAACACATTGGCACTCGACGCGTTGCACACACTTCTCGTCACATGGTTTCACGCTCGATTCTCGCACCGAGTCTCATTCACGATCGACCAGGGAATTACAAGAAAGTACGAAGTACCATCTCTTCTCTTTTTTCTTTTCTCTCTTCGTCGTTGTTGTATTCGTAACGAACGTGTCGAGGACAGAGAGGATAGAATGGAGTAGAATTTAAAATGAGGATTTGAAATAAGGGAGTAAAAGCGAATCCTAATGTGTATGTATATTTTTTTGTGCTTGAAAATAAACGGAGGAGGAAAAAGAGGATTTTGTAAAAAATTAATTGATAATCGTTAAGAAAAAAAGAGATTGAAAATGATGAAATGTGTGATTATATATCGTAGATATAAAATTGTATGCAATATGAGAACTTTAAGTATTCTCTTTCTTGGGAGACGAACAGTTGAGGTCTGACCATAACGGCATTATCTACTTAATTCTCTAAATCGACACAGGAATTAACTGTATTTAGAAGAACATTTTATTATTAATTTTATTTCAATATTCAGTTTAAAAATTTAATGATTATTTTGACTGATTTGAGTATTGTTTGATAACAGTAGATTATTTTAAACTTGGATACACAATTTAGATACAAATTTGATATAAATGAATATCGATTGAAATGAAAAAAATTAAAGATTGTAATTAAAATTTTTATCTCGACGTCTGATTAGTTTTGATATTTTCTACTTGTACTATCATTCGCAAGTGTAGAATATTTCTTAAACACCATTCATAAATGCCAATTAAAAAGAATATACTTGATTATCGCACTTAATCTAATGTCGATATTATTCATTAATTAGTAAAATTATCAATTATCAATATCTCGAATCAAATTTAACTTTCTTTGAAAAATAATCACAAAAAAAATATGCAAAATATGATATACATATTTTTTTTTTTATTAAAAATAAAAGAATCTTAAACGCACATGTGAAATTAAAGAATTGAAGAAATTTATTAAAAAGAAATAATTTGTTTTGTTTAAATACTAAATCTAGAGTATTTCGAATGATAGCAAATCTAAAAGATAGAATCATTGCAATAGATTAAGAAGTATGGCATCTTTTAATACGGATTTATCGTCAAGGCTGTTTCTGTAGGTCGTGAGAATTTCGAAATATTCCACGATAAACTCAATGATGCACACTATCTCAGACGACAGCGATTAGCTTTATCAGGTGAAAACATCATCTGTAAATCTGTGATTTCATCAGAAGGACGATGTGGATACGCCGATCGATACAAACAGATAATTATTAATCGTAGAAAACTCGAGACCCAGGAATCAAAGAAGCTCAGTTTGATTAGTTTCATCGAACAGCTTTATGTGCGGTATATCGATTAAAACAGATGTTTAAAATTTTCTCGTATATTTCGTAATTGCAGATAATGACGAACTTTTTATATGAACTGTTTACTTTTGCTTCTTTTTGCAACGACGAACTGATTAAATAATGATTATTGAATTCATATTATATTATTATTATATTAACGTATTAAAATACACCTCTTTCAATTTTTTTGAAGGAAAAAATTACTAAAATATAGAATATAATCTCTTAATAAGTAATAGTTATTAAAAAATAATTTCATCATTGTAAATTTTTATTCTAAAAAAAAAAAAAAAATTCTTTTCAGTATTCTATATTCATGATGTTTATTACTCACTTGTATCGCGCAAAGAGGTACACATTTCAAAAATTCAAGAGATCATAATTAAAATATTGTTTTCGATTGCCTGGCAATCGTTGATATAAAGTGTTGGAAGATTGCCCAATTTTAGTCAATGAATTTTCCGCTAGTAAAGGAAAGATTCCCTGCATCCATAAGTTTGTAATCGCGTTCAACTCGTCGACTTCTGGCAAGGATTTCCTCGCGGAACCAAACTAATTTCGATCCCGCCACGTGCTTCCTTCTTTGCGCCCTTCTTCCTCCTCTCCCTTCGCCGCCGGAGAATTTATTAGCAGTCGTTATTTACCCCCTACGAATCTTCCGCTCGTATACAAATGATTTATGGCCGGTCGTTTCTGCGAATTCTCGCGCGATACGTGCTTTTTATACCATTTCAATTTATCCCCTCGCGACGACACCCTCGAATCGGAAGACTCCCGGACCAGAAGTGGCTCGACTATTGAAAATGGTCGGGCGTGGATCACATGCTCTTAATTGCGCTAAAAGCCATCCATCATCCCTACGTTTTCCCCTTTTCTTCGTTTCGCGAAGAAGATTTATATGGCTCCGCTTACATACGCAGTTTCTTTAGATATCGATGCCTTTCTGCAATAATGAAAATTATAAATGGGATTAATATCTGTTGAAGACGAATTAGAGGTTCTTAGATTTTAACATCAGAATTATTATACTGGAAGTTTTTATGACAAAGAGTTTTCTATGGAAATAGTTAAAAATAATCATGCACACGCCGAAAAATAGTTTGCAATCCTCTGTGAGAATTTTAACTTGGGCGGTTATGAATGCAGATTTTAAAATCATATCTCGAGGCACGTTTTTTCCCTTATTGACGTTTTCACACACTTTGGTGCGAATAATTGGTATGCTATTGTAGAACAGATTCTCGGGGATCCGCGAACGTCCACGATTTTCTGAACCGTTAGAAAAATTTTCTGCACCCATACTGGAGAGGTCTCGAATCGCTCGATGGTCGATTGATTATGAATCGCGCGTTGCGAATCGTCTGGCAAATGGCATCACGAAAGGAGGCTAGTGTATTTAGTACTTCGTGAGGCCATGAAACCGTAATGTCATGAATTTTTTTTCTGTTAATTCTGTTCAATTATTGAATATTTATAATTCGTTTCTAAGTAATATTTATGAAATTATGATTAATTGATTTCGTTTATTCCATTAGAATTTTGTAAATTAAGATGAATTTGGATAAAATTATTGATAAGTAATAAGACAAGTGAATGCTTGATATGATACATACAAGTCACTAGATTTATCAAAAAGATTCATCACTATTATTTTTCAGAAAAAAAATATTCATAAAAGAAATGTTATTAAATTCAGAAATAGGGTTAAGTCGAACACGGTTGACGAGTGATGAGTCGCCATTTAGTCGAAAGAGGAGGACGGTCCTTCGAATAAAATTGCTAGACATATAATCTGGTTGGAAGACATGAAATAATACAGGACGGGTACACAAACGAGGACAGTTAACTGCAAGCTGCAGCGAATTCCACAATTGCTCTTTTATCGTGATCTTCAGAGTACCGGGCAGAATTACTTTATTACAGGGCTCAATTTGCTTTCAATTTTCCAGAGTTGCTCGCATGAGACGTATGCGAATGCTCGAGTACGTAATCCTTTGCTCGAGCTCATTAAACCGTAATTTTGTTAGGCAAACGTTTTGTTGACAACCACACGCGAATTATTAAAAAAAAAAAAAAA
>NW_006263478.1:753670-776816 GCF_000469605.1 Apis dorsata
GATATTTATAACAATTATAAACGATATTTGTGTTGACTTATTCAATGATGACGTTAATATTTTAATATTGCATTCTATTGAATTTTCTAATTTAATTCAATAGTTTATTCAATAATTCAATAATTTAATTCAATAATTTAATTCAAAAAATTTTAAATATTTTCATAGCATTATCTTTTTATTGAATTATTATAAAAAGTATTAAATTTATTATAAAAAGTATTTAATTAACATTGAAAAATATAGAAGTATATTTTCATTATATAATGCAAGTTATATTAATTTCATCAAAATTTATATTTTTCACTTTATTTGCATTGAATATCAAGTACAACTTAACATACAAGTACCAAAATTTGAAAAAATTCGTTTTAAAAGAGTTAAAGCACACATAAAACACATAAAAATATTTAGCTACGTGATAGAAAGTTGCAATGTCAGTATGCTGTTCTTTCCAAGATGTCAGTGTGATTAAGTGTCCATTCATCATACATCACACTAGAAGGATATAACTTTATTGCAAACACGATGAAAGAATTTGAAGAGGTTATGGTAGTTTACTTCAATTACTTCGATTTTTTTTAAAAGTCATAAACGATTGTTTATGATTAATATTTGCTGAAAATCTGAAAATATCAATTAAATCTACTACATAGTAAGAATATTTTTTTACTCGTCTTTTATTTCTACTGAAGTTCATAGTATCGTTGGTGATCGATAAAGCTAGTCTGAACATGTGAAGCTTAATAATGGTAAGCAATATTGAATGATCGTTGAATTATTTATATATAAATATAAAATGAGCGAATAGCATTTATTAATATTGTGATATAACGATATTCATTAGATTATAAACGAAATAATTGAATCTTTAATAAAACATTTAATTTTCATAATTAAAGTACAATTTATTTCTTAATTAGAAATTTTTATTTTTTGAAAAATTTTATTAAAAAAAATGTAATATTTGCAAAGTGACTAAATTTTTATTTTAATTTTTTTTAATTACATTTATAAGAATACGAATTTGCATAAACAATTTAATCATATACAATTTTTATCGCAATTTCATCAAATTTAAACACGTTTAAGAAAAACACGAATTCTATTTTGATCTATTATACGCTTTGATAAATAATCTGCCATTTTATAGTAAAACAATCGACAAAACGCCAATCATGTTATATTTGGTTAGTTTTAACCTATAAATTGATGTAGATTGCTATTTGACAATATAGCATTTAGTTAGTAGATGATTGAAAGATTTTATACATTTAAAATTGACTAATATCGAATATCTTATTCGTGAAAATCTATAATTGTCAATAATCGATAAATCTAATCGTATTGTATATAGAAGAAAAAAATATTAAAAAAACAATTTGATAACAACTTGATATTGAAGAATGTAATAGGATATTATATTATTATTATTTATCATAATATACTTACTTAATATATCTTACCATATATTATAAAACAATTTTATAATTTGTAATTAACATAAGTACAATTGATCTATTCAGACATCAGAGTCTTTGGCCTCTGCGAATAAATTTGTATAATTTCCATATCATCTATGTTAGCATACAATTTTAAAATAGGATATTATATTAAAATTTTATGAATAATAAAATTTTCTAAGTAATAATTCATTTATTTAATTAAATAGAGAGTTTTTGCCATCTTTATTCGTTATTTTATTTTTATTTAAAAGCATTTAACCTACAAATTTTGACCGAACATTTATTTTAAGAGAATAAAAAATTTTATCTGATATCGAGCTATATTCAAAAAAAGAAGAAGAAAGAAATCAAACCTCTCAAACTTGAATAATATTTGATGAAAATGACCGTGTATATTTGGCGGCACGTGCGTCCATTTGCAATCGAAACGCCATGATTGAATGGGGCGAGCCACGAGTTTATCGAAAACGGCTGAAAGCTGGTTATAGATGATCATAGATAGACACGAAAATTCGTGGTTCGTCACGACAACGACGACGACCACGACGACGACGGCGACGGCGGCGGCGACCGACGCGACAAGCGTCCTTGCTCCAACCACTCGCGCTACTACCGATGACGTAATCGTCGCGATACCCCGCAATCTTGGCGCCGCGGTAAACTCGTAATATCTATTTTTATCTGGTAGAAGCAGGAGCCCCGCTCTGTCTCTTTCCCCTTGCGCACAGCCACGCTAGAACGTATTCTTCGACACACCCGTATTTCACATCTCTTCTTCCTGACTCTTAACCTCTAAATTCAGCCTCTGCTGAAATGATCAGTTTCTCGAACTCTATATGGGCTACCAGGCATCTTTCGTTATTTTCATTTTTAAAATTTCATTTGCTTTTCATCGTCTTGTATAAATTCTTATTTCATTAAACATTGATTCAAATTTATTCCGAAATGACGAAAAATTGCTAAATTCAATTGAAATTATGCAGTAACAATTATGCGAAATATTATCTACTGCTGAGAAGTTAGCAATAAGTTGAAGTTCACGAATCCGTTAAAAGATGGCGTAAACACGTTTTGATCGGAAACAGGTTAGGGTAGGTTCGGACGCCAATGTCGTGGCGACACGTTAATTATAGCAAAAAGTTACGATCGATTTATTGGTCAAGTCGTTTATCCTCCGTCTGTGTTTTGCATATTTAAAAGCGTTTTCGATGTTCCTTTTTAAGACTGTCTGATAAAACGGCGCCAATCAAGTCCACCTGTAATACGTTTTATCTGCTCCAGAATACTCTATATCACATGAATGTTGACCGGTGTTATTAATCATCGGTTAAAACGAAGAAAAGATACTAGTTGAATAATTTACTAAATTTTTATATTAGGTAAATCGAATATTAGCACTCGATATGTTCTTTGCAATAATTTTTATTTCTTGTATATATAAAAAATAAATTAGTATTTTTATTAAAGAAAATATCATGAAAATATTTTTCATTATTGCAACGAATTAATTAATTTTTTTTTCTTATATTTTGTTTCTATTATAGTATCTTAAAATCAAAAAGATCTATACTTTTTATCCGAAAAAATCTTATTTTTGTATCTTTTTTAAAATTATAGTATTGCTTATTGCTTTGTTAGAAAATTTTATCATTTTGACAAATTGAAAATATTATCTTTCATTATATCCTAAATAAATATAATAATATAACTTTTCATTTTCTGCGTCGTAGCAGATTCTTTTTCTTTTCTCCGTCTACTCTCTTGTCTACTCTCGAATCTGGCGCCGTCGTCTTCCCCACGGTTGGCGAGACGCGTGGGACTTTCCGGCGACAAGTCCTTTATGATACCGCTTGTACGCCCGCAGCCTCTCACCGAATGAACACTTTTACTGAGAAAGAAAGACTTCTCGTTAATGACAGATCTCATCTTGTTTCGAGGCATGTCTGTATCGCGTTTCATGGAAGTTCTTCATAAAAACGGCAGATTAAATTCTTTGATGCCCACGCTATCGAGAACTTTCAATTAACAAGCTTATAGTCGTTGAATTTAAGTTCTTTCTTTTTATAAAAAGAAATTAAAAAAAAAATAATCGTTATTATTAAAATTATATCTTTATGCCATATATACTATATTATGCAAATGCACTTGATTTGCCATATCATAAAAGAAATTTACAATCATACAATTTGTAACATTTTATTCTTAATAAATTCTAAAAAAGATAAAATTAAGAAGATGGTGTATTTCAATTTTTGTTACTTGTATTTCATATAATATTTATTAAGAATTATGATAATGATAATAATTGTAAGTTAAAATAATATTTATATATTGCAGGTGAAACAGGACAAAAAGAATGGTGTACATTAGCATATTGGGAATTGGGTGGTAGAGTAGGTCGTCTGTATCCTGTAGAACCTTCAACAGTAAATGTTTTTGATTCCCTCCATGATGGTGATGGCCTTTGCTTAGCAACACTGGCTAAAAATCATGTTGCACCACCTGCAGTCCAAAGAACAAGAAGCAAAATTGGTCTTGGTAAGATTTTTTTCATGTAGTAGAAATATATTCTAGTAAAAATATGAAATAATTTAATGAGATTTATTTACATTATCAATAAAATTAATGAACATAAAATTATCAAAGAAAAAATATTATTGAAGATAAAAAATATCAATTACTTATTTGTAGGTTTAATGCTTAGTCAAGAAGCAGATGGTGTGTGGGCATATAACAGATCTGAGAGCCCAATCTTTGTGAATTCACCTACTCTGGATGATCCAGAGTCTAGAACACTACTTGTCTATCGTGTGCCTCCAGGCTTTTGTCTGAATATCTTTGATCGTACCAAAATTCTACAGCTTCCATATGGTAATGGTACCACAAGAACAAGCAATCAGGCTTCAGGCTTTGCCTCTGGTCCTGTTGATATCAACTCCGTCCGTATCAGCTTCGCCAAAGGCTGGGGACCCAAGTACTCAAGACAGGAAGTCACCTCTTGTCCATGTTGGCTCGAAGTACTCCTAGCACCATGCAGGTGATCCCTACAACTCATTATGAAGGTACACAGTCTCGTCCGTTTGCGCCTCTTCTTCCTCCTCGTCGTCCTCCAAGAGGACCGATCTGTGAAACTGACGCAGCAGCGACGAAGCTCCGTCCTAAAGGCTGCCAACGGATACTCATACGACGTGGATCGCCGCCAGCAGTCTTACCAAAGTACGCCACCATACATCCAGGAACAGCGTCGTTTTATTAACAGAAAAACGAGAATCATTTGACAAAAGCGTTTTATATTCTTGTGCCTATGAACGGAAGACATATAGTATACGTGGTACTCGATTTTCATTTACCCTAAAACTTGATTATATTGCATATTCTTTTTAATTGGTCAATAATACTGTTGTACTTTCTTGATAATGTTAAATGAGATTTCATAAAAAGTGAAGCGGTAATTTCCGCTAGGTCTAGTCAGTGGTATTTAATGTTTTTAAGCTTGATGTTAATGTGTCTTGCATTAAGAATATTATAATATAAACAACATTAACTGAAATCATGCAAAGTGCGAGAGTAAAATTGATCAATAATGTCGCTCTTTTTTTATGGTATTGATCATAAGTTTAATGTCTGTACTGTCTGGCCATGTCCTCGTTTATGATTAATCATTGTACTGCAAGGAAGCAGAAACTTGGGCTTCCGGTAAGGTCTAGTCAATGGTGTTTGAGAATATGGAAAACTCGTTGGTTACATGGATTAAAAATCCATTTAAATTATCAAGAAACGAGAACACTGCCAACAGAATCAAAGGAAGTACTTAGTGTTTTTATGTTACCTTTAAAAAGACTTTTACTTTAATGATTAAAATAATAATATTTGTAATATAAATTTCCTGCTTTTACATTGAATTTAATCAAATACGAGGAAAGATTTGTTAGTTGAAAGATATAAAAAAATTTGCTCGATTTAGAGATATCTTCGTCAGTTTATCTATCTAATTAAATTCTGTCGAAGATTTTTACTATTCGATGTTGCAATTATGAGAAACTTACAAAACTTTTCTCAAGTTCTTTAATTTTGTATGCTGTAAGTCGGTATTTCAACGTTGAATTATAATAATCTTATAATGATTTTTCATGAACATTCAAATGTCGTGTACCACATTTACTGTAGTTGTCTCCAATCGCCGTTCGGTGCTGTACATACGTATATGTACATACACTGTGCCTTCCCAGCTTCCTTTGTGGTGCAATGCACGAGTGATAGAACGAATGCATGTGTGCGTGTATCTAAGAAAAGTGAGAGAAAATGAGAGAATTTCCGCGTGCCAGCTATGTTTCGCACCAAAATGCCCGAGAGCTTCGTACTACAGTAATACGATACTGTGATAAAAGTTCGAACCAGGTCTCTTTTTCCTTCCTTTTTTTCGAACGCGTTTATGAAGCACCGACGATAAAAGAAAAGCAATCAATTTGTTAAAAATGTGTATAATGTATGCAAAGAGACAAACACATGCTTAATAAACAATAATCCATAGACTTGAATCTAGAAAAAATGTTGAATTTATATACAAGTACTGTTTTCTCGGTTAATTTTGTACAGTTTTGAAAGATATGATGAAATTAGTATAAGTGAGTGGAATTTTACAAATTTTATCGCGAAAGTCTTCATTAAGATCTGCCTCCAAATCCAAATACATGTATTAGCGTGAAAGAAAGGAACACATTATGCAAGTTAGCGGTTTGCAAAAGTAAAAAATGTGACTATTATGAGAGAAAAAAATGCATGTACAGTTCGGAATGATGTTATTATACGTGCATACGATGTAACATGTACCACCAGTCATACGTATTCATCCATACGCATACGCAATACAAGCATCTATAAAACACAATTGACTGATCGAATAGTTTTTTTTCGAGCTATTAGTTATTTTTTTTTTTTTTTTTTTTTTTTTTTTTGTATAACCGCTTTTATCAATATAAAAGCGGAAACATGGATTGTAATCTATTGCGATACGATTCATGTGACACGCCGAACGATATATTGTGATGCGTATATTGTCGCTTAAATGTTATATATTAATGTGTATACATATGTATACAAAAATGTTTATAGGTAGCTAGTTATATCTATTGCAATGATGAGTAGTGATTCTTAGATCTATATATGAGGTTAGAAAGTTGGCACTCTTAGAATTACATGATACCTATAACATCGTTTTACGAAGTATCGTTTAAACAAACAATGTTAACCTCGAAAATACTTTTGAAACGATTGTAATTATGGAAATGTATTCTTGGAACGCTTTATATATAATCGTAACATATATTGGTCTAAGAATCGCTGATGAAAATAACGACAAAAAGAATTTTTTGTCGAAAAGTCGTCTATTTCGGACAGCTACGTTGCTTTTTATAGTTTTTTTTTTCTAACTTGCTGTTATAGTCGAGGTTGGCTCATCGCTGGAATTGAACCAAACGCGTGTGGTCAGTCTGAAAACGATTTTTCGAAATGATCTTCGTAAACGCGGAGCGCAACACGACGATCCATATAATTTGTATATTTTATTTCCTTTCGTAAAAATTTGATTAAAAATAAGTTTACTTATTTTTGAATTATATAATCTTCATTTTTGCAAATCAGAAAACAGACATTCTACGTATAATTCGTGAAATTTTTTTTTGTTATAACAGGCGAAGACAAAAAATTTGGTTATGTCTGTTCATAATTATTACCGAGACACAGTTTCCATAAACATTATGCCAGAAAGGATGTATAGCTAACGGTGTACTTAACGATATTTTGTAATTAAACGTATGCAAATTTAAACTTTGCTAGACCCGGTCGTAATCATAGTCTTGTTAAAATTAATTGACAATTGTTAAAAAGAAAAAACATTTCGACGGACGAAATATTTATTCGTACTCTTCTCAGAACAAATAAAATGATTAGTTTATATATAAAAAAAGAAAAAAGTAGAATCCTTTGATACCTATATCTCGATTTAATGAAAAATCGATTGTTCTTCAAAAATAATCTCATTTCACATCATTCATTTTTCACTTGTTGCTAATAAATATTTTGTATAAAAATTGTTTATTATATATTGTATAAAATAACATCTTGAATAAGACAATCGTTTAAACGTATTTTTTTGGATAAATTAATTTAGCTGCTTAATATACCAAGCATATTTAAAAATTATACCTATTTAAAACAAAATTTGAAATATTTTGTATAGTTACAGTGGTGCATTACAATGATAAGATAGTTTCAAAATGACTTTACAAGAAATTTTTCTTTTATTATATCTTTTCGTTTTTATTATATTATCTTCATTCTGTTCTTCATTCTGTTCTGTTTTATATTTAACATCTCTTTCGTATTCCTTTTCGCGGAATCAGCTGATCATATATTTACATAACAAAATATAATGAGGTTAGTGTTAGTGTTATGAAAATTATGTTTGGTTATCTATCATCGGTAGATTCAACGAGTGGCATTCAACTAATTTCGTAAGTATTATTGAAATTTTGAGGACATATACATACATCATATTATTTTTTTTCTTGTTTAATATATAAATTTTATTATTTTTTCGGAATTAATTTTTATATCAATTATGTATCATATTAATGTTAAAATTTTATTTTACCAAATCAATTATTGAGTTATATCATGAATTCAAATTGGTGCCAAAAGTTTCCAGCCAAACTATAAATCTATTTTAAAAAAAGTAATAATAAAATTTTTATTATTAATAATAAAATTCCTTTCATGAAAAATTTGATAATACGAGTTTTATAAGTCATTTTATAAGTTATACTATTATGTTTATTATTTTATTTTTTAAAAATTCATTATTTCAATAATGTAATAATATTATACTGTAATTGGAAACTTCTAGCAGCCATTGCATATTGTGGTTTATATATTTTCATGAATATTGAAACGTGACTCATATATTATATTAAAAATTCATATACATCAATTGGAATTCAAATTTCAAATTTCAAATTTTTAAACTTGATATTTTTGATTTTTATTTTTATTAAAATTTTTCTTTTAGTTAAATTTCTTTTATAAATCATATATTTTGTGTCCTTTAAAAGTTTTTTGTATTATAAAGTTTTAAAAATTGTTTAAATAATGAGATTTTTTATTGTTTAACAATTTTAATTTATTAAATTCAAGTTTTACATAAAATGTACTTATGAAGTTCCTCGTAGCTTTGTAATCTACATAAAGCAATACATGAATTTAATAAAACATTAATAATATTTAATTAACAAGTAAGATATTTGTATTTTGATGTGAACTATAAAATTTTAAAATTAACTGCCATGCTACTCATATTTGATCAGTTTATTTCATGTTTAAAGAAAATCGAAATATTAGAAAGAAATTTTAATATTTCAATTAAATAATAACTATTAAAATATTAATAAATTAATTTGTATAATGCTATATAATGATAGATTCAAAATAAAAATAAAGGAATATTTTATAAGTAGTTGCAGTTGTACAATTATACAAATATGTAAGTAGTATGTAATTTTTCTCAAAGGCAGACATATATAGTGGGCCAAAAATCATGATGCAGTGAACAAATGGGATAAATTCAAAGAAAGAAAAAGATAAAAAAAGAAAAAATATAATTCAAAAATTGAATTTTAGAGATACATTATACATTATTTAATAATCCATTTGATTAATAATAAAAAATAAGAAAATTATCCTGTTTTTCATTGTACCAAGATTTCAAAATAAATATTCTCTGTATTCAAAAGATGGAAGTTCTTCATTTATCCGCAGGAATTATCTGTGAAATATAGTGCCTTTTTAGCCACTTACAGTTAGAGCAAGAAATTATTAATAATGTAACACGCATAGTGCAACGATTAATAATTATTAAAAGCACTTTGCGTCTTTTCGATGATATTGCAAAATCTAAAAATAAATATTGAATATTGCTGTTTACTCTTTGTTTTAGCGAATAATTTTTATGCAAGGCAAAGTACTATTCTTTGTCTTCCTGCTTATAATTAAAAATTACAAAATAGCGCTGAAGATTAAGCAAAGTGTTCGAAAAATGAATCATATTAGATTTTATGCAACCATCTGATAAAAGTTCTGTCAAAATTTAAAAATCTTTGATAACATATTTAGAAAATACAAATTTTACATTTCACTGTTCGAAATGATTAAGAAATTAACGATTAATAATTTTTAATAAATTAAAATTATATAAACAATTCTTTTTTACATTTTTAATAACTAAAAAATTAATAGTATTTATATTACTTGAATAGAATACATTTTTTGGTATATGTAATTTTTTGATCGTTTCGAGCAGTAAATATTATAGCAATTAATACTGCAACTAATACATATTAACAATACACATTAATAATACAAATTTAAATGAGCTTTGTGCTCTTTTCTTTTCTTAATAAAGTCGATCATACAATAATTCTAGTGCCTTACACGAAAAGTCTTTTATTTCGAAAGAAATAGCTACAACAAATAAAGTCTTTTTCATAATTAAATCACTATCACGATAATAAAATTTTTTTTTAATAAATTTTCAGAACTTAAAAAATTTTTTTAAAATTAGCAATACAATAGCGTCTTTCTAGTCAATATATAATAATTTCGGAAACAGATATCCCTATTTAAATATTAGGATATCTGCTCATATATAAATGTGATCATTGATTTTAATTAAAAAAATAAATTATTTGGAAGAGTCTCTGAAAAATAATGAATAATTAATGTTAAATTTCACAATTAAAATTTTATATATATTTAATCAAAATAATTATTCAAAGCAATACAGCAATAATTTATAGAAATTATTTAAATTAATAATTATTTATTATATTTTTATTTTATTATATTATATGAAAAATTTGCAAATCTGCAAGAAATCTAATATTTTAAAAAATTTCTATTTTTAAAAAGACTCTTCAAATTTAATTTAGATTAAAAATTAATTACGTAAAAAAATTAAGAATTGAAAGATAATTCTTGAGTGATTTTTCGAATAAAAACATGCATTTGATAAGGAGAAAAAAGATTTTGTAAATAATTTTGCTTTGCTTTATCAATAATTTTTTGCTTCACGAATCTCATTGCGATAATTCTATTATAATTAAGATAAGATGTATAATACATAATGTAAATAAGAAATAACAGTAGGTCCAAATAATTAACTAACATTTAATTAAAAAACCTTGAATGATGAAGATTTTAATTGATGAATCGAACCAAAATTATTAAAAATATTATTATCGATAAAAATATAGAATTTTGCAACTTTTATGGAATGAAATTTCAAGGTTTTTACTAAATAATTTCAATGTGTCTTACTTAATGCTACGATGTAAAAAGCATAATGTATATATATTTCCATATATTTGTTGTCTGTGTAAAAGAAATATTTAACAGATTGTTAAAAAGAACATAAAGTATTATTTAAAATGATACATCGCAAACTTATTGATATTGAGGCAAATGACATAGATTACGACGCATTACATTTTTAATGGCAATTTAATGTTTTTGAAACATTTTAACGGAATTGAAAATCACAATAGAATAAAGTGTCTTTAATATATGTATAAAATTTTTAAAAATCACGAAATTATGAACATTTTACAATTTTTCTTTAATCAATGGAAGGATCGATCAAGTGATATAAATATTGTATATAGATACGACAAATGCGTCTTGAACATTTATGAAGCGTTTAAATGTAAATGTAAAAAAGTAATAAAAAGTGTTCTATATATGCAGTATTGCATATAAAAAAATGATTTTTTCACAAATCATCTCGAAATTTTATAAGAGGTAATAAAAATTGTTTCACTATGTGAAAAATTTCACTACATATTATTTTTTTTTAGAAGAAATCATTTCAGTTTAATGCAAACTACTTATTTTGGAACATTCTGTATAGATATACGATTGCGCCGATGACCAGCAATGTTATTATTATTACTTACAAATAAAAGAGATAGTAACAAGAACTATAATTAGTAGATATGTAATAAAGAGTAATAAAAATATTGATTAAGAGCGACAATGTAAAAAATATAAACAATGATATTATAGTCACCTCTTCTGAGAACTCGTATTAATGCTATTTTCAATATGTAATTGTATTTAGTACTGGGCAGAATAATCATACTTATGGCGATGATTATGTATACCGAAATGCTACAAAGTTCTCGCCTTTCATTTTTACAAAAGAAAGAAATATATGAAGCTGCAAATTTTTACGTGACTTCGTTACTTACTTTACCTTTCGATTGAAAACAATATAATAACAATAATATATATTAAAATTTTTTCTTAGGAATAAAACATTATTTTTTTTATTTTGTGAATATATAAATATATCATAAGTATATAGGAAAATTGGAAGAATAATATAAAGACAATAAAAAATAATTTTTTTAAAAAATTTTTTATTCTTTTGTATGTATAATTTGAATTTTTCATTTATTCATACAATACATTCATATTTACACGATCAAAAAATATTTTACATATCTGATTTATGCATCCATATCATGCATACGTACAATAATGTTTCATTTACAAAACAAATAGAGAAAATAATTATAAATCTCTTTTTAGAAAATAATTATAAATTTCTTATAACGAAAATTTTGAATTTAAAAATTTAGATTTAAACAAGAATTTTAAATTCCTATTAGATATACTAAAAAAATTTTATTATAAATTTATAAAAATAAAATTTGTTAAATTATAAAACTGATATTTAATTAAAATTTATAAATTAATATTTATCTAATTTTTTAAATAAATAATTTTCATTTTTTTCAATTCGAACAATTATAAATTTTTAAAACATTTATAAATTTAAAATTTTTAATAGAATAATTTTTATATTTCTTATAAAGAAATGACCATGATAAATGATTAATAACACATATATAATATAATATAATACTAACAAATAATATGATCGTAAATATATTTATGCATTATCTAATACTTAATAATGAATTGATAAAATACTATTCATATGATCTAATTCACATAGTTATTGAAATATATATGTAAATAATGTTCATGTACATAAATTGTGAAATTCTATATGAATTCAAGGAAAGACAATTCAATATTCCTTCCATAAAATAGCTATTATTTATTTTTTTATATAAACTGTCTTTCATTGATGTTTATAAAAATACTGACTTTTTGAATGATATAATTTATTAATAATAATAAAATATGGAATGATTAAATGTCATACGTTATAATAATAAGCGTAATCTCTATTCTTGTTTTTTCCGTTCTCCTACCAGAAAATATTCAACTTCTTTTCTTTGAGAGAAGTAATGCTAATAATCCTCCAACTGAAAATTAATCGAATTAAATAATTAATTTTGTTGAATTACCATTTTTCATGAATATAAAATAAATGCAAGTTTTAAAAATTTAAGAGATTATACATCGAATGCAACAAAAAAATTTTATTTTCCACTATTTATTATCAACGTTAACGAATAAAATAATAAAATAATTAAAAAAAAACTTACGGATCACTATGCTACCGACTAAAAATATTGGCACCTCGCAACTGATGTCGAGCAACATTCCAAAAGTTAAATTACTAGCTATGGCGCCGATTCTTCCGAAACAGGTCATCATACAAATCGCAACAGCGCCTACATGCGTTGGAAATATGTCAACTACTATACTGCTAATGACGAAATTCGCTGTGCCTATCATCAATGAGAACATGCAGCTCACCATGAGAATTTGCAGGGAAGATTGGACAAAATATATCGCAAAACCGAAAATACCAGCTAACAACATGGTTGTTACTACAAAAAGAAATATTGAAATATATTAATATATAGAAATATTAAAAATTATTTTATTTTCATTAAATCAATTTAAAGTTACCTGGAATCGTTCGTCGACCAACACGGTTTGCCAAAAAACCGGACATGATGTTGCCCAATAAGCAAAATGCATTAATCGTCAATGAATTGATAAAAACCATTTGGTCCATGTTAGGAGAACAATTATCCACGTCGGTTGAATTAATTAAAACATTTTTCACAGTTTGTAGATCAGTCTCGTGGATCAATTTACAAACGCTTACACTTTGTTCCGGAAATAATTTATGATAATTTTCGAAACGATTAAACAATTCTGGCAACCATAAACCGAATCCATAATAACTGTAAAGAATAATTAACATTATATTAATATAAAATAAAATAAATTGATCAAAGAAAAAAAGTATATAACATATATTTCCATTATTAAAATTATATATAAAATATTAAAAGTATTTTATTCATACACATATGTTATAGTTGTTAGTAAACTAGAATTTAATTAAGACATGACAAGATTGTATCTGTAAGAAGAATTGAATATGATTTATGAATAACTTACCCGAACATATTTGCGAAGTAAATGGTCCAACAGAGAAGTGCATATTTCAAAAGTGGTGGTGATGCAAGCGAACGTGCTTGTTGCCAAATATTTTTCAATAATTCCATTAATATTCTAGACGCGGAGAATGATGTTTTACGATTATTAATATTCAACGTATCGTCAGATAATAAGATTTTTATCTGTAATGTACACGAACAAATATACATCATTAATAATAATATTTAAAATTTATTTTCATAGTTTGATACTTTATAGTATCAAGCCAATCTTAACCAAGATCGAAAATATATGAATTAATATATTTTATAACTTTTAAATTTTATTGATGACATTTTCTTTTTTTTTTTTTTATCATTAATATTTATTATATGTTATATGCTTACTGGATATTCATCCTCGTCACAATTACTGTTTATCGCGTAGATTTTTCGTAAAATCGTCAGTGCTTCCTCCGTTTTTCCCTGAGAGACCAAAAATTTTGGACTCTCAGGATATCTGCTTGCAACAAAAGCTACCATTAGCGTTGGTATTCCAATAACGGCCAAGAAAAGTCGCCAAGAATTATATAATATTCCGTTGAATTGAAAGGACATTGGCAGTGGTATAATGATCCAAGCCAAACCTAATAAATCGAAATTGGAAATGCCTTTACTATTTTAGTAATTTTTATGCTTATTATTTTATTTTAATTAAATATTATTATTGTGAAATCATAATAAAAAATTTATCAATGTATCTTTCAATTATATTTAGAAAGTTATTGATAAATAAATTTGACGTTAAACTTTTAAAACAAGATATAAAATGTAATTGATATAATCTTTAATAAGTAAAAATGATAATTTTAATAAAAAAATAAAAAAATAGTTTACCGGGTAATATTAACCATGATAAAGTCCAAAAGAATCCAACGTAACAAATTGCTTTTGCTCTTTGTTTCTGTGCATGAAATTCGCCAAGATACGTATAGACTAGAGATCCAGGAGCACCGATACTGAGATGAAAAAAATAATTATTAAAAAAATGAATAATTCATGTATTATGTATAATATCATGAATAAAAAAATGACTGCAACGAAGCATATAATAACTTACAAAAATCCATTGAGACCTCTAAAAATTAACAGCACTTTAAAACTTTGAGAGAAACTTCCTCCAATTGATAAAATACTGTCGCTTAATAAAGTAAGGAGAAGAATATATCTCCTTCCGTAGGCATCTGCGAATATTCCCCAGAAAAGGGAACTTATAACTCCTCCTAATAAAAGAAAATGTTATAATATATATGTTAAAAATACGTATTACAATATATTTAAATATTAAATATTGAATAAATATTAAGTATTTCAATAATTTATTATTTAATTTGTTTTTTTGTTTAATTTACATTATTTCTTAATTTTTTTTAATTTTGTATATATTATTTAAAAAGATATAATTAACTTAACTTATTTCTTTCTATTATTTTTTTTATTTTTAATAATATTTTTTATTAATATTTTAAACAATAACAAAATTTATCTTCTATAGATACTGTACCTAAGGGAAAAACTAATCAACTTTAATCGCACAAGTTACGAGTGGGATGTTATATAAAAAGTACTCCTCAACTTTCTTAATGAAATAAGTGCTATCAAACGTGTCTAACATATTGCAATAAATGTGCACAGACAATTGGTTATAGTAGTGTTTTTGTTATTTCCAAGATATAATTTATTTTTTTTTTTTATTTTTGATTTTTCTTCGCTTGTATTTAATATTTGTATTTTATATTACTTTAGATAATATGATTTTATATTAAATCTCTATAAATTCTTAAATAGATAGATACACTTTACCTAAGAGAAAGGAGACGTTCAGAAGACCTTTTTGTTCAGAAGTCAAATTAAGATCACATTCTGCGGATGGTAAGATATATGCGTTTATACCGTTTTGGCAACCAACACAGAGGAACATTGCTCCGCAGAGAAGTAGAAAGCCATAGTGAAATCTTCCGTACCCTAAAATTATATATAAAAATATTATAAAGAGATACAATAGCATGTAAAAATTTTATTATTCCATTATTTACATTGTATAGTTAATTTATTGCTTAAGTGCTTAAGAAACGACAAAGATAATATAAATTTTGTTTTCAGACGATAATCTTTGCATAAATTATTTCAAGTACTATTACAACCAAATTTAAGGATCCAAGAAATAACAATGGATCATAGTCGTATACTTAAACTTTTATGAAGTTCTGGAAGATTTCTTAAGTAGCGAAAATAATGGAACAAATTTTGTCTTCTTCTTGGATCCTAAATAGTAATCGCAGATAATAATCTTCAAAAAGAATAGTTCGATATCCAATAAAATATCGACTTTTAATTTTATAATTTTACTTTCTCTCATAAATTTTGAGTTTGAGAAATTGATAATTCATAACGAGTCATGATAATTTGATAATTCATAAAGTTGATAATTCATAAAGATAAAAGTTGATAGAATAAAAAATTATTCATAAAAATAAATAATTCTCATTATATGAGAGATGATACAACATTAATTCTTACCACACATTTTGATTGCTTTTTCGAAATCTGCAGCTCCTTCTTTGCCTCCATTATTCTCTGAAAAAGAATAACCAGATGTTACTTAGGTATTTATATTTATATATAATAAATTTAATTTTTGTTGCTTTTTTTATTTTTTCGATATAAATTAATTAAATGCACAAAGTTTTGAAATTAAAAATAATACATTTAATTGTTTTTTTTTTTTTTGATTAATAAATATATTCCTTGAAAATATCGAGTACATATGTATCATGTCATTGTTATAGTAATCATTTTCATAATAACGTTACATAAACTTACAATTTATTATTATATGAAAATTTTATGATCTTGAAAATTTTTTTAACTTAACTGGTTTTTTAAATTCACAAAACTTATTTAATAATTACATATACGTACTATTGTATTTCATTACTTGATTATTTATATTAATTATTCATTATATATAATAATTATGTAATAATTGATTTTTCTTACGAATCATGATAACATGATTTATGTAATTCATTATTATATTGTTAATTGTATAAGTTAAAATATTAGTAGAATTCTCGACATTCTATAGGGTCGTTTTTAATTATTATTAGCACAATCAAGATAGACACCAGCAATTAATGATAAATGCGATAAGTGAAGTTTATTGAATTTGTCTTTACAAAAGATCGGCATAACTTTAATTATAAAAATATCCGTAAGAAGCAAAAATAATATATAATTTATTACATATTTAAAAAATATTATTATAATTTTAAAAAATTAAAAAAATAATCTAAAATAGATCAAAATAATTTTATCAACATAATAATATAAAATTCACATTTTATGTAAATTTATCGAGATAAATATATGAATCAATGAGATTATGTTATATTTAATATACAATAAATTATAAAAATAATCATAAAAAGATTGTCTAAAATAATAATATGATCCCTTGCTTAGAAATCGAGCTAAATATCATAAATGAAAACATATATATACATTTAATAAATCACAATCTTTATAAATAATTAGTAAGTAATATTAAATAATTATAAGTTTATTCTGTGTATATAAATAATTTTTTGTAAATTATTTTTATTTTACTTGAAATTTGACATTTCGGTTGATGAAGGAAAAATATATTATTGAATTTATTATGAAAGAATATTACGAACAGATTATCAGCTCAGGGCGTTGGCATAATCACGCGTGCTTTTCCATTCATACAAGTTTCTATTTACTCGTGCTTTTCTATACGAGACAAATCATTTGCATTATAACTTGTGTCTAAATATAATATAAAATTTCATTTCGCAAACATTTAATTTCAACTGAAAAATGGGTGACATGATTGCATTAGGATTTCCATATTAAAAGATTTTTTAATTGCTCTATTGTGATAATAATAATAAATCACGTAATAATAAATCACGTTGCAAATCATGTAAAAACAATGATTTCAATCTCTGTTACAAAAATGAATATAAGCATTCGTTTATCGTGAATTTACATTAATGATCAATTAAGATTTCATTTTCATTAAGATAATATTATTATATTATTTTAGATATTATATAAATTATTTTATATTATAGATTATTATAATTTGTAGTATTTACACAGAAAAAAATTTTAAGAAATTTATAATTATTTTTAGAATTCTTAGAATTATTTAATTTTTTTCTAATTTATAAATTTTCTTTATTTTTAAATATAGAAATATATTTTTTCTGTATTAATAAGAATTAAGAACTTGAAAATATATAATAAAATTAAAAATAAAAAAAAAAGAATATTACAAATAGTTTGAATTATTTAAATATTAAATATTTAAATATTTAGAATTATAAATTAATTTAGTTCGAAGAATTAATATTAAATAGAACATTCGAAAAATGTGTTCCTTTATTCGTGTATTCTTTAAACAAATATCAATTATATAGTTTAAAATCGAATTAACGAAATAATGTTAATCATTTGATTACTGACATTAACAATAGGTAAAAATGTAATTAAACAAATAATTAATATTTTATCCATTATAAAACTATTGTAGAAGATAAATTATGCAGATCCATTCTACATATTTATTAAACAAACAATGTTCGAACCGAAATTGCGATAACAAAGATGAAAGGAAGTAATTATCGTAACCTAGAGAATAATTATTTTCATGATGTTTTATTCGATCGTTCTTCTATACGGGTATATAATCGTATATAATTGTTTTTCTATACTGACATAAAAATGTTTTCATGAACAGAAACCAATTTGATTTTTTAAGAAAATGAAATATAGTGATGACATATGCGTTTATGTTAATTTTTAATTTTTAATTTTTAACATATATCATACTTCTATTTGAATAATAGTAATAAAAATATATAAATAATAAATAATATAATGATAATAAAAATTCAATTTTATGATAAATTATTTCACAGTTTCTTTACAGAACGATAAAAGTGAATTATAAAAATATATATATAATATATAAATTTATTAAAATAATTATAATTTTTGCTATTATAATTTAATGTAATGTAACAGTCAATAAACTCGCACGATTCTGATAATATTTCCATCAACGAAACACGTACGAAAATGTCGTTGACGTAGAAAAATGACAATTGAATCATTGACGTAGAAAACCAGGTATATCACAAGATACAATACATCTAATATGATTGTTTTTTAATTCGATTATCATTCTACTGTTTAATAATAATATGCATGAAGAGAAATTGACGTAAAAGGACACTATATTTTTAAAAAGCACGTTCACACATATTTTTCGTTATTATTAGGTGAATTCGCTGAGACACAACTTTTTGATCGAGAGACGTTTGGCAATTTCGAATGCATCAATAAAATTAAATAAAATTAGGTCAATCAAAATTTATTCTTTATAAAAAAAAAAAAAAAAAATTACAGACTTCTTGATGAAATAATTTTGTAAGTAATCTTATGCAATTTATAAATCATATCACAAGAACAATAAAATTTTAATATCGATATATGTTTAATGGGAACTTCTCGTCAATATGTTTAATGAAACTTTTTGATATACCATTATGTTATTTCTAGATAAGATCTTTATTTCATTATTTATTAATGAGTATATTATTTTTATTAAATGAAAAGATAAAATTAATTGTAAATGTTTTTACATGCTTTAAGTAATTTTCTTTCTTCAATTGGATATACATTATTATTATTTGATCCATTTTTAATATCTTTATACCTTCATGTTACTTGAAAGAATTACAGATAATAAATATTTTTTTGAACGAACTATTCGATTTATATAATTAAATTTGATGATATTGAAAATTTTGAACACAAAAATAATCCAGTCACACTTACCCTATAATGATTTGAAATTTTCAAATATATGGCATATTCAAATTAATTGATATTTTAAATGTAAATAAACATGATGAAATCCTATAAATGTTTAGATTTTCGACATCTTATAAATAATATTAATTTTTCAATCAATGGTCTCAATATTATTAATATGATTATTTTCATTCGGAAAATAAATAAAGATACTTTTTATATATGAAGAAAAATTGTTACTTATAAAGTAAATTTCATATTAATTTTTAAAAAAAAAAATATTTCAAAAAGTTATTCTTCAAAACAACTTCTATAGTTTTTTGTTTTGATTTTGATACTTCTTACAATACGTTACGAATATATTGGCTTAGCTCCAATAAAATACATATAAACTAGAATTGAAAATGACTCCTAAGTTCTAATTAAATCTAAAAATATCATTTCAAATGTTATGTGTTGAAAGAAAGAAATATATAATTGATGAATGAAACCACTGCTTTCGCGAAATATATATATATATACATATATATTTTAAATTATTTTTTATTCAACATTATTAATATTATCTCAATTATAT
The DNA here is from genome assembly GCF_000469605.1 of Apis dorsata. Classification (NCBI taxonomy): domain Eukaryota; kingdom Metazoa; phylum Arthropoda; class Insecta; order Hymenoptera; family Apidae; genus Apis; species Apis dorsata. Next base: position 774,040 of record NW_006263478.1, read on the forward strand.
TCTTTGAAATTCTGATTGAAACATCATTTTAAATATTTATGATAATACCATAGAATCATCTTAATATAGATTTCGAAAAAGAAAAACTAAATCCATTTTATAATATTAAAAAATAGAAACATGGAAATTAACAATTACAACTTTTAAATTATTAAAATTTCTTCAAAGACTATATTAAATTACATTGAATATTGAACATTTCATATTTTTTTTTAATATCATATTTTTACTTTCATATGTCTTATGAGGAAAAATATATGAATGAAAAAAATATCTAGCAATATTAAAAATAAAATAATAAAAAGTAACATAACATTGTACTCACCAATGCCAGAGAACGACAAAGAATTAATACTGTTAACCATAGCGATCACGTTTCACAACAGTATGGACACTCGTCTTGCTTTCCGTTAAATGTCCGAGCAAAGACTGTTGGTTGATGGAAAGCAGGCAGAAACTTGTCTGTTTGTCAGTCAATGCTCATGGAAAACGTCCCCGCGATCCATGTTCGTGTCGCTTTAAATATTGCCATGCGCTTGCACGATCGGCCACCAATGAACGACAGTTCCGATTCGTCGAATCGAAAATCGCCTTCCCTACTTTTCCCGCCGACGAATACCCACGTGCGAAAATGATTTTCCAATTGTTTGTATTGGTTGTTCGTAACACGAATGACGCACACATCTTTTCGAGATTTCAACTTTGAAATTCTTCATTTATATACGCAAATATGTGATTTAGGATATGCGTAAACGTAAAAAATTATATAGTTACTTTTCCGAAACGGAAGTTATATAAATTTTGTTTCTTTCTTTTCCTTTCTCTTTTTCAACGATTATTAAAAGTAGAGGTTATTAGTTAGTTTTTCTTTTAAGCGAAAAAAAAACTAAAGGAAATTTTTCCTGGAAAACTTGTACAATATAATAAAGAATTTGATATATTATGTAAAATATATGTTGGAATAAATTTCGAATTCGAATTTTCTTCAAATAAATAAGTTAATAAATGAAATTAATTTTGTTTGTTCAATATTTTTTCTTATAATAGAATTTAACATTTAATTATTTTTTTCTAAACTTGAATAAATTTCATTTGAAATAAGAATAAAAATTATTTATTTATTATTATATTATTTATTTTATTTATTATTTTTATTTATTATTTTAATTTTAATTTCTTTACTAATTTTACTTTAGAAATAAAAAGTAATTTTTGTTTTTTTTAAATAAATCAAAACTTTCTTGAAATAATTTTTTATTTCACTTCATTTATTAAAACAATTTCACAACTTTTTTTAATTGTGTGCGTGAAACTGAGTAAAATTTTTATTTCTGACGTAGTTGATAATTGATAGAATCGAAAATTATTTAAGAAATTATTATTTCAAAAAATATTTAATCAAATACAAATTATTTTAATCAATTAACGTAGTAATTTGAAAAAAATAATTTTATTTGTTGAAATAAACCAATGTATAATTATTTTAAAATAATATTTAGTCAAATAAGATATATCATTTAAATAATTATTATTTTAAATATTTCACATAAATAATATTCATTTACTATTTATTTGTTTTTTTAGATTAAAAATATTCATTATACTCTAAATAACTAATACTTCAATTATTCTAAAATTATTCAAAAAAATTAGACTATTGAACACAAATAGAAAATTTAATTACCTAATTTTTAAAAAGTTTTATCCCAACTATAAAATATTATAAAACTATAAAATATAAAACTATAAAATTTATAACTATAAAATATTGTTATAACTATAAAATATAAATTTGTATAATAGGCATTGTATATTTTAATTACATTAGGCTAATCTATCATTTAAATTCTTATCCTTTTTTTTTTGGATTAGAAATAAGAATATCTATTTGTGTTTTTTTTTCCAAGATGAATAACTCAGAATAGAAAATCTTGGAAATTTTATACAATATAGATATTTTTATTTTTACATATATAGATATTTATATATTATATATTATATATCTGCTAATGATCATTTCAACCTAATTATTAATTATTTTTAAAATTTGATGATTTTATTTTTTTAAAAAAATATGTGAATATAATCTCTAAAATTACATTATATATATTCTTTTATCAAAATATTAAATGTAATATGGAATGAATAAATATTTGCAAAATTAAAATAATGAATTGAAAAGTAAAATGAAAAAATATTTAATAAAATTATATATTATATCTTGTTATATTTCTAAATCATGAAAAAAATATTAATTGATATTATATCACATAACTATTATACATATATTTGGGAATATTTTTTTCATAATAAATAAATAAGTAAATATTTATATACATATTCTTATTTATACTAATGTTTTAATTTCTTGTGAAATGTTATTAGAAAATCTATTGAAATAACAGGTAAAAACAGATATTTTTTTTATCTAAATTATTTTGTTATATTTATATATATATAATTATTATATATTTTTTCATAATAGATATGATGCATATTTCTTTTTCTCAAATTATGTTTTCATATTTTTTTTTATTATTTTTCTTAAATTAAATATATACATTCTTATTTTCATAATATTAGTATATTTTTATTTTATATATTTAATAAAAAAAATTNACAATCAAAATAAGTTAGATTATTTCTTTTCAATAATAAAATATAGTCATAGATAAAATATTATCTGGATATAAGTCTTTTTTAAGAAAATATATGAATTTTTTAATAATTATTGTACAATAATAAGTATATAATTAAGTATAGTACTAGTATATAAT
>NW_006263478.1:777019-782684 GCF_000469605.1 Apis dorsata
AAAGACAAAAAACAAAAACCTAATTAATTAATATTATAACATAAAACATATTATATATATAATAAAAAATTTTATTTTTTAATTATATATTGTATTATTTTTTTAAATAAAATATACGGAATTGATAATGAGAACTAATTTTTCAAATTAGTTTATTAGTTTATTAATTTAAAAAATACATTCATTACGTTTATTACATTATTATATTATCATTTATTTATCTAGTACTAGTAAAAAAAAGTAGTAAATATAAATTTATAAAATAGATTTTTTAATTATATTTTAAGGTGAGAAAAATTTAACACAGCAATAATATATATTAAATTATAAAATGAATTATATTTTTGTATCCTTGAATATAAAATGAAAGTTGACGTTATAGCGAAGTTTTGTTACCCATGATTAAGGTTATAGTGAACTAAAACTTAACCTCATAATGAAAAATTTTGTGTGATTTTTATAATTTATAAAAAATAATTTTTGTAATTTTTTAAAATTACTCTTTAATAAATAATGTAAGTCAGAACTTATTTGATGTTCTTAAGAAAAATCTTTCATAAAATCAATGTATGTATGTGATGAATCTATATGTCATTGTTTTTATTCTTCATAATTATATAAATTAATATTACAGTAAAAATGTTGCAATTTAATGGAACAGTTTATACTATTGCAACTAGACTTACTTCTCGATTTTTGTGGCGATTAAATGCAACATTGACTACAAATACAACTACAGTAGCTTCTGAATCTAAAGTTAACATTAAGGTAAAATTTCATATTTTCAAATATGACTATAAATTTATTTTATGTAATAGATTTTTTAAAAATATTTCAATAATGAAATATTTTATTGTTAATAAAAGTTAATTTATTAAAGCTTAATAATGATCAAATAAAAGAGATAAGATCAAAGAGACAAGTTACAATGAATAATATACAATATATGGAATTTAATGAATTAAAAATAAAATTATGCAAAAATTTAAATATAAAACCTGAAATTGTTACTAAAATTGAACAAACACAAAATATAAATGAACTATTTGAAATTATGAAAACATCTTTAATGTCTCAAGATGATATTTTGAATGTTCTTAAAACTATTACAATATGGGCAACTAAAAATAATAAAAATAATTTAAATTCTATATATAAACAAAATTTAATAGAAACACAAGAAGAAATTAATGAAATAAAAGATTTGAATATTAACTCTGAAAACAATGATATGTCAGCTTATAATGACTTATCAACATCTCAAATGATTATGGTAAAAAGCTGAAATAATATATTTTAATTTTTACATATTTATTACGTATTTTAACATATATTATTATATATTTTAATATTACACATATTAATTTAAATATATGTATTTATGATTTGATATAGGAAATAAACAAATTAGCATGTAATTGCGATAGAAATATAAAGCTTTTAAATTTTTTCTTTCAAAATATTATTGAATATCATAATGTATTAAGTCCAGGAGCATGTTCAAATTTAATGTTTAATATGAGTAAATTATCTTATTCAGATGAGGTAAGATCATAAGAGAGAATTATATATATTTAATTTATTATTATTATATTAATTAATTAATATTAATATTAATATTCTATATGAAAAATTAATGATTAAAAAAAATATATAAATTAAAATTTATTATAGAGATTACTTAAAAAAATTTGTAAGGATTTTATACAGGATAAAAAAATTGCAAAACTAAAAACTATAGTTTCTATATTAAAATCTATGGCACAAATCAGATATAAAAACAATACATTTTTAAATTGTATATGTGAAGATATTATTAATTCTAAAATTAATTATACTATCAAGGAAATTACAAGCATTTTACACTCATTTGCAATATTAGGTTATTATTCTGATTATATAAATAAATTAATAAAGGTATGTAATATAAGAAATTCTAAGATTATAATTATAATTATATACATTATAATTATAATTACTTAATTTTTTGCATTGCATTTTCAAATTATCATTTAAATATTTAACTTTATATACTTTTTACTTTTTTTTAAATATATATTTTATAAATACTGAAATTAAAATTAAAAATTATGTATTGAAATATAATATTATTATTATATTTGTATAATATGTATTATATAAATATTATATTTATATAGATATATATACCAGATTCAATTGTAAATCAAAAATTTAATTATTCTATAAAATTAAATCTTATGTGGTCTTTTGCTGTATTCAAAATATTGCAAAACACACATGCTAAATATGTATTAAATGAAGAATTTGTTTCAAAACTAATGTTAATTGGTTAGTATTACTTATAGTTTTAATATTTATAACTAGAATGATTATTATACATTATAATTGTATATATTATGATTATATTTGATTGTTGTTAATATTTATTATAGATGAGAAAAATAAATTATCTCATCAGTTAAAGTTATTAAATATTAATGGATATGCACAATATGCACTCAAAGATTATTCTGGTAAGTAAAAATATAAATTATTTGAAGATACAACATAATAAAAAAATATTAAATAAATATGTTTTAGGACCCTTTCTTAATAAAAAAATTGTACCAGATATTGTAAATATACGTTCAAAACAAAAGAAAGCATATGTTGATGTACTTGAAGCAACATTAAAAAATATGTTACCATCTGCATCTTATTATAAGATGAATATAAATACCAAAATGGGATTTATTTTAGGTATTTATAAAAATATTTATATTTATTAAAAAATAATATATTATATTTAATTAATATGATATTACAGATGCTGAATTATGTGTAGATTTAAACTTTAATTTTATTCCTGTGGATAATGTTAATCAAGATGAAAATTTCATTAAGTATGAAAAGAATAATTTAAAATTAGATGATTATAAATTTTAATATAAGAACATTATAATAACTAATATAAATTATTTAATTTTCAGGATAGCTTTAATATTACTTGATTATTATGATATGTGTTTAGAAGATTTAAATTATAATGGTTTAATTAAATTATATTCTCATTTGTTAAAATGTAAAAAATATAAAGTATTGTGTATATCTTACCAATATTTTGGTATGGAAGATAAACTTGAAAGACGTGTATCTTATTTAAAACGTCAGTTATGGAAAAATTTTAAAAAGATATAGTAATCATCAACTCATATTATGTATTATTTAATAAATAAAAAAATTTTAAAATATAATTATGTTTATAATTTATATTTTTTTTATTTATTATTTAATAATATCTTATTTAATAATATTTCATTGTATTTTATTTTTTTATTTCATAATATAAAAATTCATAATTTATAATATATTTCTTTAAAAATATTAAAAATATATATTAAATATTCCATTAATTTATTATGTAATTATTGTATTATAGTATTAATTGTAAATCCTTTTTGTCTTGTATTTAATAATAGAAATATAATTTATTTTACATTAAACATTAAATATATTGTACAATTAAAAAAAAAATAAAATGTGTTTAATTGATATCATATCTTATTTATAATCTGAGCGCCAAGAGAAAGTACAAATAATGGGAGGACAGAGATAAAATAAAATTATTGTAATCGAGTTTTCAGAAAAATGAAACTTTTTGATAATGAAATCAATTTTAATGAAAAAAAATTATTATATACATACAAAAATATCAATTATTTTATTAAATTATGTGCGATTTAAGTTTATATTAGTTGAAATGAGACAGAGATAGAGGAAGATGATTCTATTTCATATGATTTTAAATTTCATAATAAGAAAAGCATTATGTGTCATATTTATATTTTTATGCTTTGTTTTTTATTTATGTTCAAATAACAATATAAAATATAGAAATATATAAATCATAAAATCAACAGATTTAATATCATAGATGAGATAAAGATAAACTATACGCAGTCTCTAATGATAAATTTATTCTTTACTCCTTATATAACTCTGTTATATTTTTTATGTACATAAAATTATATATATTTTAATTATTTTTTTTATACATTTTAATACACTTTATATTATATAATTGTTTTTTTTTCTTATAATACCTAATAGATATGTTTTTCTTTAAATAGATCGAAGTTATTTAATTTAACAATTCAAGACATAATTTCACTGATACTTGCGCCATCTCTTAAAAATGTATGATTAAATGTGAACAGAATTACTCATATTAAAATTGGAATAGATTTTTTTTATTGTGATTTATCGAAAAGTGCTGTGATTAATTTTATAATCCTTTTATAGAAAAAAATTCGTTTAAAGATGGTAGATAACTGTTATTAATTCTATTGTCAAAATTAAATAATATATATATATATATATATATTATTATTAATAGCATTTTAAATAATATTAAATTTACTTGTATAAAAGTAGTCCATTTTTTAGATGCAATTTATGCTATTATTTAGCCGTCAAGGAAAATTACGTTTACAAAAATGGTATGTGGCTCATCCTGATAAATTAAAGAAAAAAATTACACGAGAATTAATTACTACAATATTGGCACGAAAACCAAAAATGTCAAGTTTTTTAGAATGGAAAGATGTTAAGGTTGTCTATAAAAGGTATATTATAATTATGTAAAAAATTTCTATTAGCTGATAAAACATATATTATATATATTATTTGAATGATAAATTATTTTAAATAGTAAATCATTTTGTTTCACAGATATGCTAGTTTATATTTCTGTTGTGCAATAGAACAAAATGATAATGAATTATTAACATTAGAAATTATACATCGTTATGTTGAATTATTAGATAAATATTTTGGAAGTGTAAGTATGAATTTATGAATAATCAGTTATTTATTTATTATTATATTTTTTTAAAATTTACATACTTTTATTAGACACATACTTTTATTAGATTTATTAATGAATATAATCTATGAAAATATGAGTTTAAAAATTATATTTTTAATTTTTAATTAGAACTTTGTAAATAAAATAATATCAATGTTTTTATTTTATTTTAATTATATAATAGTTAATTAGTATTTTTAATATTAATATAAATATGTCAATAGGTTTGTGAATTAGATATAATTTTCAATTTTGAGAAAGCATACTTCATCTTAGATGAATTATTGGTTGGTGGTGAAATTCAAGAAACTAGCAAAAAAAATGTCCTAAAAGCCATAGCAGCTCAGGATTTACTACAGGAGGTTAGTTATGGGGATGTACCCATTGAGTTGTGATTTGTTCTTTTTAATGATATTATAATTTTTTTCTGTTATTTTCTAGTAATATTAGAGAATCGTTTTAACATATACATTTTGTTAATGACTATGATGATATACTTTTATTATATATATTTTTTTTTGGTTTTAAGAAAATTAACATAATTTTTATTATATTTTATCTATTAATATCCATTATTATATCAGTACCTGCAAATTTGTTAAAACGATTCTTACATTATTTAACCATCAATAGTTGGTGTGTAACATTCTTATTAAAATAATCAAATTTCATTTTGATTAAGAGGTACTTATAAAAGATACTAGAACTTTTGGCTGATGTATATGTGGAGCATGTTTGTAGCCTATTTACTCTGGGTAAAATAATATGGTATATATAATGGATGAAATATATATATATGTATTATATATATATATGTATACATTTATATTAAGATAT
>NW_006263478.1:783797-785326 GCF_000469605.1 Apis dorsata
TGAAATTAAGAAAAAAATTAAAGATATGAAACAAGTTTTTAATATGAAAATATTTACCATATTGTTTTAATACCTGGAGGAACTGGGTTGTAATGATATGTTAATGTTTATTAACAGTATAATATTTAAATTGCATGATGGAATGTAATTTTTTTGATTCATGTGTTGTTATTTTTTTTTTATTTGATATTTTTTTCATGTTTCCATATATTTCATATGCTATATATATTATATATTTTTACAATTTGAAAATAGTTCTATTCTTCTGTGTAGTTTATCACAAAATATTTGAAATTTTTTATTAATGTTTAATGTATGTTGTATTAATTGTATTTTTGTAATATGTAATTATTGTTATGCTTTGTACAAAATTTTATATTAAAAATTTTATTATGGTTAATTTGTACAAGCAATCATTGGCAATATTTTTTATTATTATGAATCATAAATATGATTCATTTTTTTTGAATATAATGTGTCATAAAATAATTGTAGTTATATAGTATATATATTATAAAATCAGCAAAATATAAAAAGTGTCTGCTCATTTTTTCTAATAATATGAAGTAAAATAAATTTTTCATATAGATAAATATAATATATTTCATATTTAAAAATATTGTAACTCTTTATTTTCTTTGTAGCTAATGCTGTGTGTATAGAATGCTTATACGCTTATTTTCTTATTAATATAAGTGGGCTTACACGTTTTGTAAATTTTTATTTATAATGTACGCAACAGCATATCTACAGCAATGAAATTAATGTTATGCAATATTGTTGCCATATTATTTTGTATCAAATATTACATGTATCAAATATTTAATAGAACATTATATTTAATATATTTTGCAAAATTAACAATAATATAATATTATTTTTATTTTAAATATTTTTTTATAATAATACTTTCTAAATTCAAGTAAATTAATTACACTATATAAAAAAACAATTAATTATTATTATAAAAATCAATTTATATTAGATAAATAAATTTATAATTTTTTTAAATATTTTATAATCATACATTACATACATTAATATAATTATATATAATTACAATGTAATTAATAGGTAATATTATAAAAATATTAATAAGACATTTTACTATCATATTTAATTAATTAATCATATTTAAAGTTTTTTTTTCATGTTAGAAATACTTTTTCATACAGAAATAATAAAAATTTATTATCATTTATTATTTTTTTTCTTAATATAGAAGAAAATATAATATAATAATTATTATAACAATATTACAATATTACAACAATATTTTATTTAAAGTTTATTCAAAGACATATAGTTTATATATTGCATTTTGTAAATATAAAAATATAATCTCTATAAACATGAAAATTTAAAAATATTAATATTATTTTTAAAAATTCTCTTTAATATTTTAAAGATTATTATTTTATTTATGCTATAATTAAAGGAATAAAAAATATAATTAAATATGATAAAAATAAATTATGTATTTTATTGTATTTATAATTATTAAAGATTTTTAAATAATTATGTAAAAG
>NW_006263478.1:786308-787761 GCF_000469605.1 Apis dorsata
TATTAATTTCGATTTTTTTTATTTTATTATATTGTAAAAGTTATATTGTAATTTAATTGTTTATTTTTCATAGAAATAATTATAAAGAATATAATGCTATGGAAATGCTGTTGTTCATAAGTAGTTATTGAAATGTATGTATATATTTTTAAATTGTAATAAATTAAAGCGTGGTCAATCATATTAATGATTTTATGTAATGATATTGTTTGTGATCTATATGATACCATGAATGGTATTCATTATAAGTTCCTACAATGCGGAAGTATGCTTGTACGTTTATTTTTATAGATCTTTTTTATAGCATTCATATATAAGGTAATTCATAGCTATATATTATTTGAATATTATATATATATATGAATAAATTGATTAGTATTAATAATTGACATTTTTGCACAAGATTTTGAATTATATTGTGATTTTATTTTATTGTATAAAAGATGATATAAATTATATTTATATAATATTATTATGTACAAATGTTTTTCTAAATTTAAAATATAATTGTAATCTTTACACAAAGTATAAATATTATATTTTGTGATGTATTAACAGAAATTTTTATAATAAAAAATAGTATGTTCTTTATTTATTAGCTTTATCAATTGTGTCATAAAGTTTTTCAATGTTGATTAGAAAAAGATTATATTCAAATTAATTAAAATTTCTATATAATATCATAAAATATAATAGTAATTTAATATTTTTAAGAAATTAGTGTGTAATGAAAATATTTCATATTGTACTAGAAAGAGACTGGTTTATTACCAAGTTGATTTTATATTATCAATTTAAATAGAAAGATAAACTATAATGAAAATAAAAAGTATAAAAATTATAGTAAATAATATTAAAATTCATGTTTAGTCTATCAATACTATTTATTATAATTTTGTGGCATTTGAGAGGCATTTGAATTATTAATTAAAAAATAATATAATAAAGTATTGTATATAAAAAAGATTTTAATTTTATTTTTTTGATTTTTAGTATATTTTGTAATATATTTTATACATTGTATATTTTGTAAGATAAATTTAGTAATAAAATTTAGCTCAAGATCATTATTCCATTACTAAGGACACATGTAGAAATACACTAAAGATTAGTTAGAATATTTGTTTTTTTGTGGAAGGATGAAGCTGTGGAAGGTGCCCTGCGGGAGATAGGGCTTTTATAGGTGCTGCGTTCTTGCATGCCCTCCATGGCCAATCTGTCAACCTACATGAATCAAGAACTGGAGCAGACTCATCCACTGCATGATGCCATCATACATCTCTACTTTTTCTATAGTTATTGAACATAAATTTTTTACATACCACTAAAAATTCTTATAAATTTAATATTTGAATATTAGTATATTTTTTATAGGCGAGTACTATAATATAATTAGATGTAATAGTAATGTTCATGTAGTTTATTATGTATCGTATATATATATATATATATA
>NW_006263478.1:788152-799982 GCF_000469605.1 Apis dorsata
TATATATTTATTTCATATATATATAAGCTTTATATATATTATACATTAATATAATATATATATATTATAGAATTTTTTTTTATTATAAGATTGCTTTTCATTTTATCATTGAGCAGATAATAGCAAATAATATAGTTAGTCTCATACTATGGCAATAAAATAATGCATATTTAGAAAGTCATCATTTTTTTATATATGAAGATAAAAAATATTTCAATAATGTTTATATTATTTTTTAATTGCATAAAGAGTTTTTCTCTTACATATGTGATATAGTATTATATTTATCTAAATATATTTATTTTAGTATTTAATTAGAGATGAATGTTTAAAAATATCACTTTTATATGTGTACATGTGTATATATATAAACAATGTCAATTTTTAATATTATAACTTTAACACATTAATAATAATGGTAATAAATACATGCAAAGCAATTTTTATACAATTGTATACAAAATTATATATTACCTTTTCCATGTAATTAACTCAATATGTATATATTTATTTTTATTATATTTACATTCTTTCAGGTTTGAATAATATATTTATGATTATTTCTATATAAAATAAACATGTTAGAATTTTAATTTATTCATTGTTTGTTAGAAAGATTTCTTATGCATTAAATTTTATCAAATTTATAATTTCTACTTAATTGTAAATGCAGAGACATTCTGTATGCAGCATGCAATACAGACATTTCTTTGATTGATGCTTAAGCATTTTAAACGAAGCAATAAATGAATATGTGCTTTGTGCAGCTTTGTGTATCCATACAAGTATATACTCAGTTATATGAAAAGGGTTCAGTTCATCATTTGAAGCTGCATCAAGGAGATTACTTAATTACGAACTAGGTACGTGTTTGTTTATATATTTTCATTATTGTATATTTGCGTTATTGATAGTGTGCAGCATCAAAGAAATTGATCCCTCTTCATATCCTTTAGATATTTCTTTTGTTTAGATCTTTAATTTAATAACATTATTTCTATGTTTCAGGAGGAAACTCCACAAGGTTTTTTTGAAGATCATGGTCTGGGATAATATTTTCTAAACAATATATCCAGTTTAATGTAAGTGGTGTATTCTTACAACACTGCTTCAACATTCCAGAATTTTATTTACAATAAACTTTATCAATTAGATTTAAATGTATGGTACTGCAAAAATAAATTTAAATTATGTTTTAATTAAAATCATATTTTTATTATAAAATTTTATTTAAATGTAATTACATATAAAAAGTTATAATCACTGTTTGAAAAATCATTGAAATCTAGTTATTCTATACATGTTAAAAAATAAACAAATTGTTTCTCTTTATTAAAATATTAGCAGTACTATACTATATTTATAATTATATATTATATAGATATATATACATGTTTTTTTAAGTTCATATATTATTTAACCCTTTATATTTTATTTATTTTGTAAAATGATTCTATTTATTTTTATTATATTTCCTTTTCGTTTTTAATACGTTTCGTTTTAATATAATTTACAAAGAAGATGATATTATCAAATAATTGCTTTCAAATAAATTTATAATTATATTATTTGAATTATACATTGTTTAATTCTTAAATTAATTGTTATGAATTACAAATACTGTTTGTGTATTTTTTCCATTCTAATATATATATAATATATTAGAATATAAGCAATAATAAATAAAGAAATATGATTTATATATAATTGTAAAAAGATTGAAATATTTTTCAAATTTTTTTGTGTACAATATTTAAAGAATTCAATCATTATATAAACTGTTATATCTTTTTTTCATGGATGACTCTTATTAAATTATTTATACTATATAAAGGGTTAAATAATTAATGATTATTCAATAATATTATAGTTATAGATGTATTAGTGTATTCTTCGCGAGGTGCTTCTTAAATTTTCATTTGCATTTAATTATTTTTTAAATTGAAGTATATAAGTATTTAAAAAAAGTTATTGTGCTCTATTAATTTTTTTATTAATAGTGAAATTGTGTTTTATAGTTATTATAAATAATAATGAATTTGACTTTGGCATTAAAAAAATATATTGTTTAAAAATAATTTTACAATTTAAATGAAAGCAAATTGAAAAAAAATAAAGAAGTAATATTTGAAAAAATATATGAAAATATTTAGAAAATAATTAAAATTTGAAAAATTTTATTTTATAAGAATTATTGTCTCGAATGATTATTAAAAAAAATTATGATTAGAAAAAAATTTAATTGCATTGCTATAAAATTTTTCAGTTAAAGATTTATAGCTAATATATGTTTAACATAATTCTTTTTAATAGATATACTGCATATAGAAAATTGAAGTTTTTTAAGAAATATGAATTGAAATATAATAAGAAAAATAAATTAACAAAATTGATAAAAGCATTTTGATACCATTGAATCTTGATGAGCAAATTACATATTTTTCTCATATATATGCTATAAGTTTCTGAACAATTGTTATCGCTATATGAAGAAATTTTTCTTGTTATAATTAATAGTTGAATACTCGAATTTAATATTTGTTTAAGAAGTTTGAAACAGCATTTCCAGTTAATTAAATATATTTTTTATTTATTATTTAAATAATTAAATAATTTAATTAAATTTCATTCAGATCTTTTATATATTTTTATGTAATTCAAAAATATGGAATATTTATGAAATTTTGAAAAGAAAAAAAAACAAAATTATAAAATATAATAATTTTTTAAATTAAACTTTAAAAGTATAATTAAATATAAAAATATTTAATCAATAATCTATAATTTATCTTTTAACTTACTTTTCTTTATGAAAATATAATAATATAAAAATAATTTTGAAATGTTTGTTATTAATTATAATAAAAAATTTGAATTATTATAATCAATTATTTCATAGACTTTAAACTGGATATACTGTTATACTGACTATTTTCTAAATTTTATTGAATTGATTAATAATAGATGAAATAATAGAGAATCCATTGGAAAGATTTTCACCGAATGATTATGCAAATCATTTGTTTTACACAGAATGACTTATTTTAAAGAAATTATTTATTCAAAATATTCAAAATATGTTAAGTTGGAAATAAATATGTTCAATTTATAATTTGACTATTTTTTATATAAATAAATCATATAAAAGATCAATCGGAACGAGATTGATTAAAAAAAAAAACATCTGAAGAACGTTAATCACGTATTCTGACATTAAAATCAGAAAATTTAAAAAAATAGTTAGCTTTAGATACATTATTCTTATGTAAAAATAATTTAGTGTAACTCAAAAAAATTTAAAATCCTTCAAGAATACATTTATGTCATTTATGTCATTTTTTTCCATTTCCAACTTAGCATAATTTTCTTAGATAAATTTATAAAATTTAAAATCGGTCATTCCGTATATGCTGACTGGAAATGTGAAATGACTGACGATAATATCGATTTCGCTGAAGCATCGCCTTATGATATTTTTTCAATGCAGTTGATTATAAAAATATTCATGTTCCTGTTAATCATCATCTTCTTATAGCATTATATTTTTGCGCTATTTGATCGCCAATTCGTTCTTTCACATTTATTCCAATAGCGGGCGATAGAAATCGATATTAAAATATGCAAGTTTGTATCGTTACTAGAACCATATAGTTTATCAAATATGGAAAAATGTTCACTGATTGTATTTAAGAGAGAGAAATAAAGAGAGAGAGAGGGAGAGAGAGAAAGAGAGAGAAAATTTTCATAGTAATCGCGATAAATATATGACAACTACGCGAACACTTTGGGAATTTGCATAAGGACAATAAAGTTTAAGCACTGTTCGTTGAATTGTTTGTTCATGGTATTGATACAAACTAATAGAAAGCGTTATACATATCTGAAAACTATATAAGTATCCACCAGTTTTCTATAATTTATCTAGATGTAGATCGAAATGTATCGTGGTGTATACATCCACGAATTATATCATTTCAACCGGTTCATTTTGATATTCTATTTTATACGTTCTATTTTATCTCGATATTTTATTTCGTTTTTGTTTTGCGAATTTCTTTAACGAGTTTGAAAGAGGTATAGTAATTTTGGTTGATATAACGAAAATGCTAAGTTTCAAGTGAATTGATAAATTAAAATATTAAGGTGATGGTATTTCAAGGATTAAATAAAATTTAGTAGTAGTAAGTTTTAATAATAACAATAATAATGAATAAATTAAATTAATATCAAAGTTAAGTTAAAAAGTCAATTTAAAACTTGAAATCAATCAATAATTTTTTTTTTTTTTTTTAATATCATTGTGACATCTATTTTGACCAAATTTACTATACTTAACAGATGATTTTCTTAATTGATTAAAATTTTTTAATCGAATACAATGATTACAAGATTTATAAAAATATCGTTTAACATTGCTAGACAATATGAATGTTTACTATTTGGGAATTCGATTTGTATAATGAAAGGGAAATGAATAGAAATAAAAAAAAAAAAAAATACAGAATAATATGAAATATTGATTACAATGATAAAATTAACCCAAAGAAAACAACATATTGTCTAGGAATTTTATTTTTTTGTTTATTTTATTTTATATCACATTTTATATTACATATATCTATATATTCATAAATGATTTCACCAAACAATATATAGAATAATTTTAATTATATAAAAAAAAATGGCTATGTTTAAATTAAATACGTTTACTATTTTGCGTTTTAAGTATTAATAAATAATGGTGCACGTAAACTGATATAATTGCATTGTTTTCTGTACCATAAGCACTTTATATACGTAAACTTTAGCCACGTTATTATTATATATAATCATTATATTTTTCGTTAGATTAATGAATATACGTAAGAATACAATAGCAAAGAAACTTTTGTTCGATAGTATTTCGCATAAGAAGAAATCAAAATTAGAAATTAAGCGCTCAGAATTATTAGAATTTGGTGGTAAAGAAGGATTAAAGTATTAAATAAAATTCAAGAAATAATACGAACCAATGTTAAACATATGAATATGTATTTACTATATAAATATATGAATATTATATTTGAAAAGACGATGCTTTGTGCTCCGTCCAATAATAAAATATGTGATGTAAAAAAAAAAAATTTTTTTTCTTCATCCTTTTCCTCTTATTAAATGATAATTTGAAACTTTCCACTTAATATATATATTTATAATCTGAAAATGATAAATTGGCAAATGATTATTCTGTCTGTCCTATATATTTAATTTTCTAAATTAAAGTTACAGCATGAACGTGCATTAAACTGTTGAACGAAGGGAATGAACACAACATGGACACGCGAATGCGTTTCCTCGTCCATTTCCGATTGGATATTGAAAAATCCTATACGAACCATGCTGTCGAGATTTTCATTATCGACGTTTGTGGTATTCATTGTCGACTACGTACTTCAAGGATTCATGCAACGGCAAGTCGATGATGGGTGACAATAATATCGCAAATAACAATGTTGTATTATTCGTAAAACGCAGGATAGAAAATGTTAATTTTAATCAAGTATAATAAGTTGACAAGAACCGACTGACACGATTGATCACACAAGTTAGAATATATTTTCTGTATATTATATTTATATTTTATAAGAATAATATATATGTTAAGAAATATTTTAAATACAAATTATTCCACGATTCAGAATAAATCGAAATGGAGAATTTGAAATTTAATAATAATTTCGTTTCTTAAAAAAGAAATTTTACGAGAATTTTAATCGAGAACATATATATTTCTTTGATCACTTATCACAACAGATGTTTCGAAGAACTTATTATCATGATTTACAAGTTCTATCAATATTAACTACAAGTTTCTTTATTGACAAATGATACGACAAGATTGAGTATCGGTTTTTTTTTACATTTCAAAATGTATCTTTCTCACGAATTGATTTCATCTTATCACTATATATATATGTATATGTGTGTATGTGACTAAAAAAGAGAGAAGAGAGAAAGATGAAAGAATAAAAGATAACGAGTTGAATTTTTTCTTTATATTTTCTTTATATTATTCTCGAATGACTAATATAAAATAATAATGAATATATTTGTGTTAATATAGTCATAATTGCATTAAGTTATAAAAAATAAAATTTGCTTATCTTAAAATTATCTGAAATAATAATTAAATTTTAATAAGCTAGATGTTTCCGACGAAATTTACAAGTATAAATTATTAAATAAAGTTATAAAGTTATAAATAACTAAATTTATCCCCTTTTAGATTGTACTACGTATTTTCACGATCATATACATATCTACATCCAATCAAATCAATAACGGAGACAAGACATTTACTCTTCCTAATTATATCGTCGACTCCCGTTCAAATTCTTTTCAACTGTTCAATAAATTTCCATATAAGTGAACAACAAGGCAGCTAATCAAAAAAATTAACCATTTTTGACTTTAATATCATAGATAGAAATGCTCGATGCCTGTAATACTGAAATAATTAAAAACGAACTACTCTTTTACTCTGTTTCGAATACAACGCGAGATGAAACAACGAGGCTAGCAAAACTTCTCCAATCTATCATCCATCCGCGTTTTATATTCACCCTTATAAAGCTTCTCAAACGAACGATTTCCAAAAAAAAAAAAAAAAAAAGAAAAGAAAAGAAAGAAAGAAAGAAACGACGAAAAAACGACTCGTTCGAAGAAAACGAGCAATAAAATCCGTGCGACGGAGGAAGACGAGGTACGGTCTGTCCGTGGAGCGGCTCGTACGATGGAATGGGCTGTGTGCACGCATGAAACGTGAAGCGCGTTGCGCGAGAGGAACGCTGCGGATCCGCGTCGGCGCGCGAGCAGCGCAAAGCGTCGACGGCTGGTCGTCCCTTTGACGTCGTCGAGGCGAGTCGTGGCGGCCTCGAAAGCCCGATACGTGTGTGCATAAAACGGTGTCGTTTCGCTGCTGCCGGCCCCGATCGAAGCGTGTTTCTCGCTTCGGGAGAGGCTGCCTTTGTTCGCGTGCACCGGGAGTCGATATCTCGGCCAGTGGCGTGTACGAAAACGGAAACGGAGGAAGCGTAGCTGCTCCTCCGGGCTCGTTGTCGTGTGTCGGGAAGGTAGTACAGTGGGGTGGAGCGGCGCCGTCCCGACGTCGCTCACGGACCCGATAACACCGGACCACGATTACCCAGTGCCCTAGTCTTCGTTCTTGGATGTGCGTGCACTTACGCGCGTGTACTCGCGTCGCGTAAATTGGAAGAGAGAAAGAGAGAAAGAAAGGAAGAAAAGAAAAATGTGACTGTGAAATTGGGGGAAGAACAAAAAAAAAAAAAAAAAGAACGATCGAGACGTTTCGAGATGAACGCGTTCGAGAATATTTGAAAGACTTATTATGAAAGCGATCAGGACGTTGAGGATCGTATCTTCGTTCACGAGAAAGGATCGTGTCACTTGACCTATCCATCATTACGTGATCATACTACGTGACTAGGAATATATAATATTTTCCCGTACCACCTCGAAATTTGAAAAGTAGATGATTGTCGAAGGAAATATAAGATAAGAAGGAAGATAGAGGAAAAGAATTAATCAAGGGAGGGGTAAGATCTTGGAGGGTAACCCCCTCGAATAGGGGGCACCCTCGCGCGAGAACCCAGCTGGCCTGTGCATGATTCCGTCACTGCACGACGGTGGTGACGAAGGGGCTGATGTCAGTGCGGCCACTCGGCGCCCGCTCCGTGGCTCGGATGCGCGAACGCGACACCCGCATCGTCGTCGTACCGCGAGTGAAGCTCCCGGCGGAGGCGGAGGCGGCAGTAGCAGCGGCCGATGACGGTGATGGTCAGCCGCGAAACAGTGGTGACTGCTGACTGGTGCACGATCAAACGCAATCTCTGTACACGGCCGCGTACACGGTGCCGTGCCGGTCGGTCGGTCGGTTTTGGGGGCGCAGCTTCGGGGAATAATGCGCGTTAGGCACGTTACGCGACGACGAGGACGACGGTACGACGCGAGGGACCCGAGCGGCCAGCCGCGGGTGCAGCTGCAGCAACGCAATTATGTACGCGTACGGTTTCGAGATCACGTAGTGGCTGCCGTGTAATTATGTTGTCATCGACGCGCGGCGCGCCCTGTGTAGCTTCACGGTGAAAATCTGGCGTGAGCGGTGCCGCGGTGGAACGGGGAACATGGCGTCGGTCTCGGCTGAGACTCCAGCCAGCCATGGGCACAGCTTCAGCAAGAAGACGTTTCACAAGCCGACGTACTGCCATAGCTGCACCGACATGCTGTGGGGCCTCATACAGCAGGGGTACATCTGCGAAGGTGAGCTCCATCTCTCCTCCTCTTCCTCTCTCTCTCTCTGAAACCTACCCCAATTCCTTGTTTATTAGTCTTTTCATCGCTTATCCGATTACGTATGCGATTGAGTGGAGCGGTAGGTGAAACTCGTTGAGCGAGGTTTAATTATCGTTTATCGCGAGATCGAGGATGTTTGGGTGGATATTTGTATGTATTTTGGATTGGTAGTTGGATGGTTCACACTTGCCCATCGATCTTTCCATTTTATAAACGATATATCGAGTTTTCTTGGAATATATGTATATATTCGAATGTAGGTGAAATGGAAAGTGATTTTCCGGACGAGATTTATTGGAACATGAAAAAATCGGTCGAGGGAGAGGCAGGTTGGAAGGATGGTTTATCGAGGGGATTAAGTGGTATATATATATATATATATAGGAGTTTGTGACCAGTGTCGGGGCAAGTTTTTCACGGAGAAACCGCAAGGCAGAGGACCGATCGATAATGAGCGCGTTCGGTAACGAAATCGAATACGCGGCGCGTTGCCGCCGAAGTATGCTCGTCCCGCCTTTTCACGGGCTCCGAAACCTTGGTCGGCGTGCAAAGTTGAAGCTGGCTGACCTCCAAGAATGATGAATGGCAAGTGCCCATTCATCGTATGTACAGAGGGTGGTACGTTCATCCAGAAAAGACCGTTGCTTCCTAATTCCTTCTAACTTTTAATCGAATTCCCAATTTGGAATTTTCATTCTTCTATCCCCTGTCATTGTGCTCGACTCGTAGACTAAGGATGCGAGATACGGTGGCTCGAATAACTTTCAACTTTGCACTCAACTAAAAAGTTTAAACAAGTAGAAACTGATTTAAAAAAAAAAGAACAACTGTAATTTCTATTATAATTATTAAATTTGTTATATTTTTAATCGATTTGTCTTGAATATTTAGCATCTTAATCTACGTAAACTTTAGATATTCATCGATTTTAAAAGTTTGCTCGATGACTTAGGTTCAAATTTCAAAATGTATCGTTCAACTTTAAAATTCATCTAAAAAGTCAAAGCTGAAAACCTGTGCCCTAGTTTTTCAACGTGACATTCGAATATTTTTGCCCGATATTATCGAGCATTTAGATCCCGAGGTATCAACAGCGACAGATACTCATCCACCCCTCACTAATCGTTCCAAATTGTCCACAAATATTTCTCCAACGTATAACCCCAAACATTCATCTTCGAACAACGAGCAACAACTTTCCATGAGAATCCATAATTGTTTCCTCGTGCACGATTCTCGCAAACCCACCATCTTTGGAGCTGATAACGGGGCGCCACATTTCCCACCCCGTCACGATTTGCGCACACTCCCATTCGAGTGTTTACCCCTTGCAGCACAGGACTAAGAGAACGGGAGGAGGAGCACAATAGCGAGAATTCAAATTGTTGTTTGTCCCCGTTTGGATCCCGTTTTCTTTGCAGAAAGAAGGAAAGAAAGAGGGAAAGAAAGAAGGAAAAAAGAAATGGAAAAGGAGACGGATAACTTTGGAAGATTTTGCAAGAATTGTTTCCCTTTTCTATCGTGGAAATTCGAGAGCAACGACAGCACGACTCGGTTAAGGAAAAATCGAGATGGAAGGAAGGCGAGGGCGCGCGCATCGAGCCTTTTCACAAGCATTGATCGTGGGGGGTGGTGTGGGATAGCTGATAGACTCTGGAGAGAGAGCAGGAGGAAGGAGTACGCGGCGAGAGAGTTAGCTTGGGTCGAGGGGTGTGAGGGTGTGCGCGAAAGAAAGAGCTCGTCGAGGAGCGGAGGCCACCGTAAAGAGTAAGCATCCGCGGACACTTTGCAACTTGGTTACTTTATCGTTTGATCAAACGATGGATTTGATTCGTGAATATTAAGGGCACGATGAGCGATGTCGAATAATTTTGACAGAATGGATGACAGCTGCATTTGTTGAAGTTTGTTAAAGATGTAGAGCGATGTTAATCGAGTGCATGTAAATATTTTTCCAGAGCTATGGATTTTCCGTGAACATTTTAATTTAAATATTGATAACTGATTACCCAGTTTTCATTTTTTACAAGTCGAGGATAACGAGTTTATCGTATCAATTTTTTCGACATTCGAAAATATTCTTTAAAAAATTTAATGAAGATAAAGAAATAAAAAAGACTCTTTTACACTCTTATTTAAATTATATAATATTTCAATCTTCTTCTTCTCTATTTTTATTTCTAAAAATAATTTTGTATATCGATACGAACATAGATGATAAAGCATTCTTCCAATCAACAGTGAACGCGTTAAATACAAGTATCCTCGACTCTCGAGAGCCCCAGACACTCGACAGTCATCACTCTTCTCGAAGAACGTGTTCAACAGGGAAGCATTTTAACATAACAACAAGCATCGAGCCGAAGCGATAACACAAAGCACAGAGCAATGCAGTTGGTCGGTATTACCGCGGGCAATTAGGGAGAGCCCAAGCAGAAACGGAATTCAAGATGAGACGAGATCAGATCAATCAGGAATGTCGCTTTTAAACAAGACACAGCGGTCCGCTGTTAGACTCGTCGATCAGGAATATCTGAAACGTGTATACATCTACATCGACGCATTTCTGTTCGATACGCCATCGAGATTTTCGATTTCTAGAATATGTATGGACGTATCAAACGATATTGTTCCGCGAAAAACCGTTCATCCTTGTTGATTTACTTTTCTTAATATCTCCCCAAATTCGTCCTCTTTTTCTTGTTCTTTTCTTTTCTTTTCTTTTTTTACGATCGAAGTATTGAATATAAAAAAGATAAGAAAAGTGGTACGTTAAGAAGAGAATTCTGAAAGAGATGGATACGTGTGTGATCAAAGATTATACGAATATTCGGAATACTTTGGAACCGATATCTTTAATTTTAGCTTTCAGTGGGATTTTCAATTTCGATCGATATCGAATATTCGGATCACGATAGATCTCTCGAGGTTGTTGCTAGAAATGTAGCAGGATCTGGATTTCTTCGTTTGATTGTAAAAACATCGGGAATCGAATATACGTTGAAATGTAGAATTAATTCTGTTTGATATTAATCGAAACGTTCGAAACGTTGATTTTCTCGGTTTGATTAAGGAAATGGTAAAGATTAATCGATATTATAATGTCAACAAGTATTAAAGAAACAAGAAAAGTTTAACGAATTATTTGTTCTTTCTTTCAGAAAAACGATGAATGATTCGACAATACTTTAGAATTTAATTCATAAATTCTTCTTTACATTTCGAATTAAAATTTCGAGTTAAAATTTCGACACACTCGACTGTATAAGATTGTGTTATGCGTCAACACGAATATTTTATTTTGAATCACAGCATCTCGATAAATTTATTTTTCGCCTCGTTGATTCAGAGAGCTGTTTGTAAGATGAATACCCCGAGATTCGAGAATTTCGGGCAATGTCGTTCAACTTATTAATAGTCGTTCACCTCGCGATGCGGTGGAAAGAAATTTATGAAAAAAAAAAAAAAAAAAAAAAAA
>NW_006263478.1:800179-808263 GCF_000469605.1 Apis dorsata
AGGCTGGCTTTATTTTTAGCAAACCGGAAATATAGCGTATACCATTGGGACCTTGTTACACGTTACGTCGCTTTTTTACCTGTACGCGACAAATATTGGTTACTTAAAAAAAATCGATAAGATTAATATTCCATGATATTATTTTTTCTCTCCAACGTTAGATTCGTTTGCAACGAGCTTTTTCGAGCCACGTTTGATGCGATAATGTTCTTTACATTAAGATGATCACTTAAAAATAACTCGAATTCACGTCAAGGTTAAGCTTTGCAAATTTCCAGGAAAAGGAGGATTTTTTTCGTAAAATGATATCGTAAGATATATAACATATCGTAAGATATGTTAAGTTTTTTCTTTTTTTTTTTTTTTCTTTTGAAATTAATTGTTACCTTAAGTCGTATAGATTTATTTAAAATAAAGTTCTTTAAATATGTAATAATATATTATAATTATTACTTTGTGATGAATACAGGGTATAAATGAAAAAGAAGTATTGATCGATATTTCTTGTCCTTATATTTTCGCTCTCTGTGTTTTGAACAAGCGTTGCGTTATGAAAAGTGCACGCGTTTGGACATACTTTCCGAATGCATTTGAGGGCTCGTTATTGTCGAGAGAAGGCAACAAACAGATCGTAAACCTCACAATTGAGTGGAAACGTTGCAACGAATTGAAATAAGAATTGATACTAGACACGCTGCAATTGAATGTTGTTTGAGTGTTGAAATACAGGATAGACAATTATTCGACTAAAATTATTGAAACTTGAACAACTTGTACGATCTTTCATTTTCTTTTTCTCACTTTTGTTGCAAAACTTTAATTAAAACAAAAATAAAATGTACGATTGAATAAAGAAATTTCTTTCCTGATTCTAAACCTTATTTTAATTAATCATGCATGTATCTAGCTATCCTTAGCATAATTATATGAAACTTTCCCCTCCATGATTCTTCGACAATTTGCAAACTTGAACGATAATGGAAGCACAGTATTTTACCGAAGCAACGTGTCCTTATTATAAAATTACATTTCCCGATCAGCTTCGTGTAATAGTACGTTTAATGGAATATCGATGCGGTCCGATACATGTTCTAAAAGGTTTTGCATACTCATATCTGCTATTAATATTAGTGGAAACCAAAGGGTTCGTAAATAACATGTTAAGAGTCAATAAATCGATATCGCGTCAGAAATAACAGTAAAGTAAAACCGACGATAAATTTAATATAACGTCCAAGATTTTGATCAATGAAATTTTTGATTTATAAAATATTCATTCGTCGTAGAGGTGTTGAAAATAAATTAATCGAACCAATTTTTTCCTCGTCCAAAATGTTAATTAGGAAAAGAAAAGAAGAAATATGGAATTAAATCAATAATTATATCGCATACGTGATTTATTAATCATTGATCAATATTTATTATTTCCCATATTTATTGGAATTTTTTCCTCATTTTTTATTTGCATAATAATACATCCGATTTTAAAATTAATACTCGTATTTTTTATTAAATATTTCTAGCTTGACGCAAAAATTAGTTAGAAAATTAATCGAGTAATAATTAACCATTGCTTTTATGC
This sequence comes from Apis dorsata, assembly GCF_000469605.1. Lineage (NCBI taxonomy): Eukaryota > Metazoa > Arthropoda > Insecta > Hymenoptera > Apidae > Apis > Apis dorsata. The sequence continues at coordinate 801,762 of NW_006263478.1, forward strand.
GACGCCCTGGAAATTTTGTTCATCGACATTTAACTGCTTAATATATTTACCCGCTTAGTCCCCGTTTAGGTTTAAAAGTGTTGCAGAATTTCACGCTCTGATTCAAGGGTTCAAAATGAGATGTTCTTTACGCTGCAGCTAAATTAATGAACGCTGTATAAATTTTGTTCAATGATTTTCTTTGTTCAATCTCTTCTCGCTTAATCTTCGAATAATCTTCGAAATAAATATTCGCTCTTTCCATTTTTCTATTTCTAATATCTCTGTAAAAATTGAATATTTTTTTTATCTTCTCTGGATAAATTTGGATGGATTTGGATTTTAAATTATCGCACCAGGATCTATTACTAGGATAAATTAATTAATCAACCGATTATATCTATTATTATCAATGTTTTATTTCCAATGCTCGAAAATTTGTCTCCGCCAGATTATGTAATGGATATCAACCTCATCGTGTGGGCGATGAGCCAGACTTAGATTTCACCAATAGGTTAAATCCATCTCGTTGAAATTTTGATTTTCTGATTATTTCACGTGAAATTAAAAACGATAATCGTATTCTACGATAATAATTTCTATAAATCAAATTGAAAATATTTTATCCTGTACAATTAGATTTTTAATTGATGAGAAATTATAAATTATTCTTTGCACTTTTACATAACAGCTAGAAATATCTTGTTTCCAACAGTACGTAATAAAACTATATTTGAAACAATACAGGCATATGTAGAAGTTATTGAATGGTATTTGTTCAAAATGTATCAAATGCATTGGCAGTCACCCAATGATTTAAATTCTAGTAAACTTTAATTATTTGTTTTACATTAGCCACTGTAAATTGGTGACGTTTATTTTGTCTATCCATTGTGCGTATTTTCGATTTCCAAAATATCACCAAAATGTCACAGTTTCGTTTTACAATCTTCTCCTATTTTAACATTGTACCGTCCCCTGGCAATTTGATAAATACCTCCCTATAATTAACAACAATAGGTTAAATTCAAAAAAAAAGTGAAACGAAATATTTGTCTAATGTTGGACATTTAAAACATTTTATCGATCCATTAAGAAAGAAGAATTTTTTTTCAAGAGAAGAGTTCTCCCTCTTTTCTTTATCCCAGATAAAAGAAAAAATAAAAAAGAAAACAAGAAAATCGTGGCTCGTTCTTAATTTAACCTGCACACTATTAAATTACAAATCTCTCAATTTCTCCCTTGTTTTTCTTTTCGTTACAGTTTGCAACTTCGTGGTGCACGACCGCTGTCTCAAGGCCGTCGTCTCTCCCTGCTCCAGCATCGCGGCAAGCCTCATTAAGGTAAGAATACCCTCGGTTTCCGTTCTTCCTCTCTTTCGTGTGACCAGAGACCAAGTGAATTCTTCCCTCCGCGACCTATATTTACACGCCGCTGAGAATACTCATGGTTGCACGATATCATGGCTGCGTCCAAACTTCTCTCGTTCGCGACGGAGGATGAACTTCGTGAACATCACAGTTTCTGCATTAGCGACACGGCTATGATATTTTAGACGGACTTTATTTTTAATGCGTGTCCCCAACTCCCTCTTCCTCCTTCTTTTCTTCCGTGAAAAAAATAGTAGTTCGAATAAAAACAGTCGAGGTCGATCGTCGTTTACCACTATTTGCGTTCTAAAATCACTCGGTTATTTTTTTCTTTTAATTTTTTTTTTCCACGATAATTACTTTCCAAAAAGAAGAAACAAAGTTTCGTGTAGTTTCTTTTTCATCGAATATAATACGTTTCTGTGTGGAAAAGAGGGGAAAAAAAATGAGAAATAAAAGAGGTTTTGTTCTGTTTCACACAGAATCCAGTTGCACACTGCTGGTCCGAACAGGTACATCATAGAAGAAAATTCTGCAACGTCTGTCGTAAACGGCTCGATGATAATCTATCCATACATTGTGAAAGTAAGTGTCTTTTCATATTCTTTATTGATAACATGGTAATATTTTCTACTAGCATAGGTGTCTTCCATGACTATAATAATTCAACTACCAAGGAGTAAACGAGAAATTTGCATTCTTTTCCCTCGTATCGTATGTCGCCACGATTGTGGCACATGGTGGTAGATTGTACGATTGATAAATTTTTATGATTTTCAGTATGCGAATACTTCGCGCACACGGAGTGCCAGGATTTTGCCGTGGCAGATTGCAAGGAGAACGCCACGTATTTACCTGGGAAGGACTTGGCGCAGGTAAACCACACTCATCACTGGCGAGAAGGCAATCTTCCCAGCAGTTCGAAATGCGCTGTCTGCAAGAAAAATTGTTTTTCTGCCGAGTGCCTTTCCGGGTTTCGTTGCGAGTGGTGCGGCATGACGGTAAATGTTTTCCCTCCTCTTTTCTAAACTTCCGTTTTTTTTTCTTTTTTTTGTCATTTCGAGCCTCCATCAATTTAAAAGTTTCTATAAAACGAATCTTATATTTCTATATAAATAAGAATAATATATATGTGTGCATATTTCTTTTATTTCTGAAGTTAGAAATTAACGTAGTTATTCCTCCTTTCGAAGCGGAGATGAAAAAGTTGAAATCGTTTGGAAATCGTTGAACGATTGCTTAATTGTTTTAATTAAAAATAACGTCGATTGTTCCGAAATCGAGCGAACTTGTTCGAAGTGCTTCTGTTAAAATAATGAGCGCAAAGTTTCTATATGAAATACATATTTGTTTACAAGGATGGGTATTATTGTTTGTGTATTAAAAAATGTGGTTGTCTTGTGACTATCAGAGAAAAGAAGATCGATAAATGGAACGATAAATAAATATGCAAATTTTTATCATTGAAACGAAATATTTTTTAACGATATTTTATTGTAAAAATTGATTATTTTATATATTATATATTATAAATTTCAATGTGTTCTTACCTCATAACTTTTTGCTTACAGTTGCACTCTTACTGTTATAAAAATATCCCGCAAGAATGCACCTTTGGGAACTTGGAACCAATTTACTTACCACCACATGCAGTCAGCATTCCACGTACGGAAGTTCCCATGGAGGCCATCATCGGTGTACAAGTACGTCGAAAAGAAGCCCTGGCGCGTGAGTATTCCTGCCGTAAGTGTCTATATTGTACAAAATATACGTTTCAAATATCGATTAGAGGATGTGTAACACGTGACCGGATAATAGACGGAAGTAGTGGAATGAAATTATGTTCACGTATACGTGTATTGTAAATATGTCTATATATATATATAAACATATATATATATACACATATTATATCTTGAATTATCGATATTGTGCCGATCTATTCGAAATTTTATTATTAGACGATCGATCGTATATGTGTATAACGTAAAAACAAAAAAAAAAAAAGAAAAAGGAAACGAAGAGTCGTAAGGGAAAAAATTAGTTGCGAACTTTAAAATAGCGAGAACAGGATATCTTTTTGTATGTATTTTCTTATAAAAAGTGAAAAAAAAATAATAAGAAAACAAAATTATTATAAAACGAAGATAATGATTCGATTTTATTTATTTATTTTTTAAAAGATCTTACAAAATTCAAACCGTGAATATATTTCAATTTTAAATTATTGTTACGTTCTATTGATGATATTAGTATATTACACTCAGATAACAAATAATGGCTCAATTAGAGTGTTATGAATTTCATGGTCGATCAATCTTCACGATACATCGAGCACACGTTTTATCGAGTTCCTATAAAATGTCATAGTGTCAATACTTGATGCACCATTTAAAGAAAAGAACACTGTCATGCAAAGATCACATTGTACTCATTGTTAGTACACAATAACGATGATACTCGTAGCAACGTTACATTTTAATCAGGATAACATATATATATATATCCAGATAGAATAGATTACACGTTTTTTCTGTTCAAAAATAGAAATTTCTTTGTTCACACTACTGTCGTATTCTCTTTCCTATGTTTCTTTTTAAACAGTAATTTACACGTACACGTGTCTCATATATATAAGATGTGTGTTATCTATTTATATACGTCTAATCTTTTATATATATAATTTTAATTAGAAAAATATATTTATCCAAATTCTTACAAAATTTATTTAAAATTGTGTATGATATATAAATGTAATGAATGGTGTAATTAATGATATGTAAATTTATAATTGTATATGATAATGTTTATTATCTTATAATAACGAAACGGGATAAAAACAAGAAGGGGAAGAATTATAAGATAAAGCAATATAAGATAATTTTCATTACTCGTACTTGACTTTTGACCATACTATAAAATAATATCTATATATTGTATATCGTTGATTAGAAACAAATCTTTTGCATGATACTTAGTACTCATTCATTGATATACGCGTGTATAAAAATATTTATTACTATCTGTACCACTCTCGAATTTTATAATATATTATATACACATATACGTGTTTTCTTTCCTTCGAAGCATGCGATGTTCGATCTGTTGGATAGAACAACAATCCCCCATTCGTGTTTTTAACACTCGAACTTGTTTCTGTCACGGGTCTATCTTGCGTTTCTTTCTTGTTTTCTCATTCTTTTTTTTTTTTACTCGAAAATCTTTTTTATAAAAAAATCCTGCTAGATTGTTATTTCTTATCGAAAATATTGTTTTTCTTTTTTTGTTTTATTTTCTCTCTTCTATATACGTAAACGTTATACGTGTCCTTTGTATAACTATTTACCACAGCTGTCTTCCAGTTTCTCGCACTCTCAGCCTCTCACGATAAATAATCCGCGAAATTTGAAATACCACGATTCGAAAGTTCGCGGAGGTTACTTCGAGCAAATATTTAGACGGGATTCGATGTTTGTTGGTTGTTTCGTTTGTTACGCGCGAAACATCCGAGATTTCAAATTAGTCGAACGAGTTTTAAAAAAAAACATTAACAATAGGTAATGAATAGTCGAGTTTACTAAAATTCGTAGAATATTTTTATTTTATTTTATTATTTTTTTTTTTTTTAAATCCGTAAAAAATTTCTATCGAAAATTCTTCAAGAAGATATTTTTATTCGAAAAAGATAGACATAGAAATTATTAATTTTAGGAATAGGAGATTTATTTTATACACCAACATATCAGAACGACACGAATTGTTGTTGATTTATCGATGCCATAAACTGGAAATTAACAAGTGTCAAAATATTTATAAGAAGTATCAAGTACATATTTATAAATTGTTCATATTTTTACATTTACAATTAGCGAAATTGATAGAAATAATTATAGATATATTATTTATAAAAATTGTAATGTAAGTATCAAAATATTGAGAAGTTTATTTATATATTATATTACACATATCATGTTTAATAATCGTGATATGATTTTTTTTTATTACAAAAGAAAGTACAATTTTTGATATCGATTATATTGGAAACAAGTTTTGCGATCAAAGTAACTAGATATATTAGAAACATTATAGCTTCTGTGGCTGTCGCTGTTATTAATCGCTATTCTCAATGTGCTTTCAATAGACGTAATGACATTTACGATTATTACATCGATTCACGTGGCTTTACAAATACAGTTACACAGATTGTTAATATCGTTGAACATTTAAGATATGAAAATAAAGTTTTAGAAATGTTTCTTCTGCTCTTTAAGATTTAATGAACGAGAAGATATAAATGTATAAATAAATAATAATAACGATATAGTTTCATCAGTGAAATTAGAATTAATAGATAAGAATTTATTAATTACGTAGAGCTAAAAGTATTATTTTATCGATTGATTTAATTTCTTTTTTTCTTTTTTTTTATGCTTCTTTTAGAGAAATATTTTCAACGAGTATTGTGTGTATAAAATAGCAATAAAGTAGTAAATAATGGCGATTAAAATACAATTTATGGTGCTCTGTAACGCGCCACGCTGAGTGTTTGCGATTTAAATGTTGACATGTTGCAATTTCACGTTTGTCGATTATTTGATTAAAAGTCAAATCAAAAGGGGAATAACGAATTGATACATTTTTTTTATAACGAAATACTGATTCATAAATATACATTTATAACTATAGAATGCACATTTCGAATGAAATATATAATGAATTAAATATTTTTATATTCAACAAAGATTACAATAGCACTTTGCTATTGTTTAATCTAAAATAAATGAAAATTTTTTCAATATTTATTGTTTTTCCGTAAAAAGGTAAAAAAATTCCTTTCTAAAATTATTATAATTAAATTAATTTTACATTCCAACGATATTATTTACAATTCAAATCAAAAGGATATACAAGTGTATTAAGAATCACAAAGAAAGTAGAAATTAGATTTAAAAAAAAAAACAAGTTAATTACAATATTTCTGAAATTATATCAATTTGCATTAATGCAAACTACTATAATTTATATCAATGTTAATCGAGTTAAACGTTGAATATCAATTATGCACGATTAAATCGCAGTCACCGGCAAAACCATTATCCATGTGTTTTTGTATCCAAGAGGTCGAAAGAGAAAAAAAAAAAAAAAAAAAAAAA